>NC_134698.1:3699146-3863836 GCF_050947455.1 Rhinoderma darwinii | reverse complement strand
AGTTATATTCTTGTATATAGGAGGCAGTAATATAGAAGTGATTTTCCTGTATATATTTGCAGTATTATAGTAGTTATATTCTTGTACATAGGAGCAGTATTATAGTAGTTATATTCTTGTATATAGGGGCAGTATTATAGTAGTTATATTCTTGTATATAGGGAGCAGTATTATTGTAGTTATATTCTTGTATATAGGAGCAGTATTATAGTAGTTATATTCTTGTATATAAGGGCAGTATTATAGTAGTTATATTCTTGTATATAGGAGCAGTATTACTGTAGTTATATTGTTGTATATAGGAGCAGTATTATAGTAGTTATATTCTTGTATATAGGGGCAGTATTATAGTAGTTATATTCTTGTATATAGGGGGCAGTATTATAGTAGTTATATTCTTGTATATAGGGGTAGTATTATAGTAGTTATATTCTTGCATATAGGAGCAGTATTATAGTAGTTATATTCTTGTATATAGGGGCAGTATTATAGTAGTTATATTCTTGTATATAGGGAGCAGTATTATAGTAATTATATTCTTGTATATAGGGGCAGTATTATAGTAGTTATATTCTTGTATATAGGAGGCAGTATTATAGTAGTTATATTCTTGTATATAGGAGCAGTATTATAGTAGTTATATTCTTATATATAGGAGCAGTATTATAGTAGTTATATTCTTGTATATAGGAGGCAGTATTATAGTAGTTATATTCTTGTATATAGGGAGCAGTATTATAGTAATTATATTCTTGTATATAGGGGCAGTATTATAGTAGTTATATTCTTGTATATAGGGGCAGTATTATAGTAGTTAAATTCTTGTATATAGGGGCAGTATTATAGTAGTTATATTCTTCTATATAGGGAGCAGTAGTATAGTAGTTATATTCTTTTATATAGGGGGCAGTATTATAGTAGTTATATTCTTGTATATAGGAGGCAGTATTATAGAAGTTATATTCTTGTATATAGGGGGCAGTATTATAGTAGTTATATTCTTGTATATAGCGGCAGTGTTATAGTAGTTATATTCTTGTATATAGGAGGCAGTATTATAGTAGTTATATTCTTGTATATAGGGGGCAGTATTATAGTAGTTATATTCTTGTATATAGGGGGCAGTATTATAGTAATTATATTCTTGTATATAGGAGGCAGTAATATAGAAGTTATATTCCTGTATATATTTGCAGTATTATAGTAGTTATATTCTTGTACATAGGAGCAGTATTATAGTAGTTATATTCTTGTATATAGGGGCAGTATTATAGTAGTTATATTCTTGTATATAGGTAGCAGTATTATTGTAGTTATATTCTTGTATATAGGAGCAGTATTATAGTAGTTATATTCTTGTATATAAGGGCAGTATTATAGTAGTTATATTCTTGTATATAGGAGCAGTATTATAGTAGTTATATTCTTGTATATAAGGGCAGTATTATAGTAGTTATATTCTTGTATATAGGGGCAGTATTATAGTAGTTATATTGTTGTATATAGGAGCAGTATTATAGTAATTATATTCTTGTATATAGGGGGCAGTATTATAGTAGTTTATATTCTTGTATATAGGAGCAGTATTATAGTAGTTATATTGTTGTATATAGGAGCAGTATTATAGTAGTTATATTCTTGTATATAGGGGCAGTATTATAGTAGTTATATTCCTATATATAGGAGCAGTATTATAGTAGTTATATTCTTGTATATAGGGGGCAGTATTATAGTAGTTATTTTATTATATAGGGGGCAGTATTATAGTAGTTATTTTATTATATAGGGGGCAGTATTATAGTAGTTATTTTATTATATAGGGGGCAGTATTATAGTAGTTATTTTATTATATAGGGGGCAGTATTATAGTAGTTATTTTATTATATAGGGGGCAGTATTATAGTAGTTATATTCTTGTATATAGGAGCTGTATTATAGTAGTTATATTCTTGTATATAGGGGCAGTGTTATAGTAGTTATATTCTTGTATGTAGGGGGCAGTATTATAGTAGTTATATTCTTGTATATAGGGGGCAGTATTATAGTAGTTATATTCTTGTATATAGGAGCAGTATTATAGTAGTTATATTCTTGTATATAGGGGGCAGTATTATAGTAGTTATATTCTTGTATGTAAGGAGGAGTATTATAGTAGTTATATTCTTGTATATAGGAGCAGTATTATAGTAGTTATATTCTTGTATATAGAAGCAGTATTATAGTAGTTATATTCTTGTATATAGGGGGCAGTATTATAGTAGTTATATTCTTGTATGTAAGGAGGAGTATTATAGTAGTTATATTCTTGTATATAGGGAGCTGTATTAGGGCATGACCACACGTGGCGGATTTCCTCCGCAACTGTCCGCATCAATGCCGCACAGAATCTGCGTTGCAGATTCTGCTGCGGATCTGCACAAAATGTGCAGTAAATTGATGCGGACTAGCTGCTGCGGACTGCGGGAAAAGTGCTTCCCTTCTCCCTATCAGTGCAGGATAGAGAGAAGGGACAGCACTTTCCCTAGTGAAAGTAAACGATTTTCATACTTACCGGCCGTTGTCTTGGTGACGCGTCCCTCTTTCGGCATCCAGCCCGACCTCCCTGGATGACGCGCCAGTCCATGTGACCGCTGCAGCCTGTGCTTGGCCTGTGATTGGCTGCAGCCGTCACTTAGACTGAAACGTCATCCTGGGAGGCCGGACTGGAGACAGAAGCAGGGAGTTCTCGGTAAGTATGAACTTCTATTTTTTTACAGGTAGCTGTATATTGGGATCGGTAGTCACTGTCCCGGGTGCAGAAACAGTTACTGCCGATCGCTTAACTCTTTCAGCACCCTGGACAGTGACTATTTACAGACGTCTCCTAGCAACGCTCCCGTCATTACGGGAGCCCCATTGACTTCCTCAGTCTGGCTGTAGACCTAGAAATACATAGGTCCAGCCAGAATGAAGAAATGTCATGGTAGTAAAACCAATACGCTCCGCAGCACACATAAGATCTGCGGACTTCATTGCGGAATTTTGACTCTCCATTGAAGTCAATGGATAAATTCCGCCATGAGTCCGCCACTGCTCCGCAACAGACAGAGCATGCTGCGGACACCAAATTCCGCTCCGCAGCCTATGCTCCGCAGCGGAATTTTACGCCTCGTCTAAACGAACACTGCTAAATTAAAGTGTAAGTCAATGGACAAACGGCTCCGCTGCGGATTAACGCTGCGGAGTGTCCGCAGCGGAATTTAAGTGAAATTCCGCCACGTGTGAACCCAGCCTTACTAATAATATATTTAATGATAAATGTTTCGTTATTTCAGACCTCTATAATATAATATAATGCACTGAATGTTGTGTCTGGTTTTACAGTCTCTTTCTTCTCTTCTCTTTTTCTCCATTTCCGTCTTTTTCCCTAGTTAGCTGCCCAAGTCCTGGAAGATAAAGGGGTGGGATTCGGGTTGGTGGACGCTGAAGACGATGCCGCTGTGGCTAAAAAATTAGGTGAGCGTCAAAATATCAAATTAAGTATTTATTTAATTTTTATGTTTTTATTTGGTTTTTATAGTTTTAACGTCTGCTGTGAAATTTCAACATTTAAGACTTAGCCTGCCCCCTAGTGGACAACAGTGCAATGACTACCAGTGATGTAAGAACAGAAGATAATAATGATCTTTATATAGCGCCACCATATTACACGGCACGCTGGCGCTCAGTAATATGACGCCCTGTGACTCTCGTCGGACATATATGTCATTTACCACGCGTTGCGTCTTCGATTGTAGAGGTAGAAGCGAACATTTTGGGCAACATCTCCATTTTGCCATTGCCCGCTTCTCCTATGTGTACCCCAATATCAACAACAGCCCCTAATGTATGGTTATATCCCGGCTGCCACGTCTCGCCTGTATGCTTTTATCTTCCGTATTTATGTCAGAAGAGAACGCCGTTTTCTTTTTTCAGCAGGTTATACACATTAACGACTAAGTCCAATTAAATTTAAAACTGAAGCGCCCGGTTGCCATAGAGACCCCTATTCTGATTATTAGGGGTGGGGGCTCGGAGCAGCGAGAACATGATGTTTTGTCGGAATGAAGAACAAACGGACCAGACTACGTTAACCTCGCTGATCAAACATGTCTTCATTAGAGGTAGATTGGCGTAATGCTCTGCGAGGACGGCCTGGCACGGACATGAAAAGCCTTAAAATTGGAAGTGGCTGAGTACATCTTGAACGGACCTGATTACCCTCCTCCGATGCCAAGAGAGTCGTCATGTCGAGGTCAGGTGCCACCTCAAGTGGTCATTGACCGCTGGGGACTCGGTGTACGGTCCTTGTGCGTAACAAGCGGTCACCTCCGAAACGTAGCTCTGTTCTCATCACCATGTATCTAGAAGGAAATAGCAGGAAAACCTCAACCCCTCTGACTGTCACAGTTTCAAAGTCATCGTGTAGCCCTAACCTTGACGTTTGAGACCCCACAAATACAAAGAATTTTATGGGTGCTGTCCATTAAAGCATAGGTTTTATTAGAAAGTAACCCCACTATGAACCAGCAGAATAGTGAGTGCAGCTCTGGAGTATAATACAGGATGTAACTCAGAATCAGTACAGGATAAGTAATGTAATGTATGTACACAGTGACTCCACCAGCAGAATAGTGAGTGCAGCTCTGGAGTATAATACAGGATGTAACTCAGGATCAGTAGTGACTCCACCAGCAGAATAGTGAGTGCAGCTCTGGAGTATAATACAGGATGTAACTCAGGATCAGTACAGGATAAGTAATATAATGTATGTACACAGTGACTCCACCAGCAGAATAGTGAGTGCAGCTCTGGAGTATAATACAGGATGTAACTCAGGATCAGTACAGGATAAGTAATGTAATGTATGTATACAGTGACTCCACCAGCAGAATAGTGAGTGCAGCTCTGGAGTATAATACAGGATGTAACTCAGGATCAGTACAGGATAAGTAATGTAATGTATGTACACAGTGACTCCACCAGCAGAATAGTCAGTGCAGCTCTGGAGTATAATACAGGATGTAACTCAGGATCAGTACAGGATAAGTAATGTAATATATGTACACAGTGACTCCAGCAGCAGAATAGTGAGTGCAGCTCTGGAGTATAATACAGGATGTAACTCTGGATCAGTAATGTAATATATGTACACAGTGACTCCACCAGCAGAATAGTGAGTGCAGCTCTGGAGTATAATACAGGATGTAACTCAGGATCAGTACAGGATAAGTAATGTATGTACACAGTGACTCCACCAGCAGAATAGTGAGTGCAGCTCTGGAGTATAATACAGGATATAACTCGGGATCAGTACAGGATAAGTAATGTAATGTATGTACACAGTGACTCCACCAGCAGAATAGTGAGTGCAGCTCTGGAGTATAATACAGGATGTAACTCTGGATCAGTAATGTAATATATGTACACAGTGACTCCACCAGCAGAATAGTGAGTGCAGCTCTGGAGTATAATACAGGATGTAACTCAGGATCAGTACAGGATAAGTAATGTAATGAATGTACACAGTGACTCCACCAGCAGAATAGTGAGTGCAGCTCTGGAGTATAATACAGGATGTAACTCAGGATCAGTACAAGATAAGTAATGTAATGTATGTACACAGTGATTCCACCAGCAGAATAGTGAGTGCAGCTCTGGAGTATAATACAGGATATAACTCAGGATCAGTACAGGATAAGTAATGTAATGTATGTACACAGTGACTCCACCAGCAGAACAGTGAGTGCAGCTCTGGAGTATAATACTGGATGTAACTCAGGATCAGTACAGGATAAGTAATGTAATGTATGTACACAGTGACTCCACCAGCAGAATAGTGAGTGCAGCTCTGGAGTATAATACTGGATGTAACTCAGGATCAGTACAGGATAAGTAATGTAATGTAATGTACACAGTGATTCCACCAGCAGAATAGTGAGTTTAGCTCTGGAGTATAATACAGGATATAATTTAGCATCAGTACAGGGTAAGTAATGTAATGTATTTGGATCATGCTGTGGGGTACATGTGACGGGGGTTTGGGTGACCTGTCACAATGTGTCGGCTGCTCTCATTATCGGGAGATTGATACGTCTCAGAATGGACTCATTATTTGTAGAATTTACTCGTCTCTGTTTTTCTGTTCAGCAAAGGACCATTTTAAGTTCAGGAATCGGGGGAGGGTAGATCGCTAGGCATTGTCATGGAAACAGCTTCTATAGTGATGCACAACCTGGAGCCACAAACACATACACAATACTGTATCCTAATTGTGGCGACCCCGCTGGCAGCATAGAGTGCATTCAATGCCAGGGGATGTGCAGAAAATGACCCCCAACCCAGCACCCCCCTGGCAACCCCCCGAAAACACTCACGGAAAAGGAAGAAACACAGATCTTTTCCATCCATGACCGAGAATTCATCACTATTACTGCCCGCAGGAGCGCCCTCCCGTTATAGCTGTAACAGGGGGGCGCTCATTATATTGCCCTGTGATCATTTTGGGGGAAGATGGGGGGTTATGAAATGTGCCCCATGTAGAGACTTTGTGCTCATATTGGGCACTATTGATATACTGTGCCGGGCACTGCTGGCAGTCATTGGGTACTGTTGATATATTGTGCTGGGCACTGCTGGCAGTCATTGGGTACTGTTGATATATTGTGCTGGGCACTGCTGGCAGTCATTGGGTACTGTTGATATATATTGTGCTGGGCACTGCTGGCAGTCATTGGGTACTGTTGATATATATTGTGCTGGGCACTGCTGGTAGTCATTGGGTACTGTTGATATATATTGTGCTGGCCACTGCTAGCAGTCATTGGGTACTGTTGATATATATTGTGCTGGGCACTGCTGGCAGTCATTGGGTACTGTTGATATATATTGTGCTGGGCACTGCTGGCAGTCATTGGGTACTGTTGATATATATTGTGCTGGGCACTGCTGGCAGTCATTGGGTACTGTTGATATATATTGTGCTGGGCACTGCTGGTAGTCATTGGGTACTGTTGATATATATTGTGCTGGCCACTGCTAGCAGTCATTGGGTACTGTTGATATATATTGTGCTGGGCACTGCTGGCAGTCATTGGGTACTGTTGGTATATATTGTGCCGGGCACTGCTGGCAGTCATTGGGTACTGTTGGTATATATTGTGCTGGGCACTGCTGGTAGTCATTGGGTACTGTTGATATATATTGTGCTGGGCACTGCTGGCAGTCATTGGGTACTGTTGATATATATTGTGCTGGGCACTGCTGGCAGTCATTGGGTACTGTTGATATATATTGTGCTGGGCACTGCTGGCAGTCATTGGGTACTGTTGATATATATTGTGCTGGGCACTGCTGGCAGTCATTGGGTACTGTTGATATATATTGTGCTGGGCACTGCTGGTAGTCATTGGGTACTGTTGATATATATTGTGCTGGGCCCTGCTGGTAGTCATTGGGTACTGTTGATATATTGTGCTGGGCACTGCTGGTAGTCATTGGGTACTGTTGATATATATTGTGCTGGGCACTGCTGGCAGTCATTGGGTACTGTTGATATATATTGTGCTGGGCACTGCTGGTAGTCATTGGGTACTGTTGATATATTGTGCCGGGCACTGCTGGCAGTCATTGGGTACTGTTGATATATTGTGCTGGGCACTGCTGGCAGTCATTGGGTACGGTTGATATATTGTGCCGGGCACTGCTGGCAGTCATTGGGTACTGTTGATATATATTGTGCTGGGCACTGCTGGTAGTCATTGGGTACTGTTGATATATATTGTGCTGGGCACTGCTGGCAGTCATTGGGTACTGTTGATATATTGTGCTGGGCACTGCTGGCAGTCATTGGGTACTGTTGATATATATTGTGCTGGGCACTGCTGGCAGTCATTGGGTACTGTTGATATATATTGTGCTGGGCACTGCTGGCAGTCATTGGGTACTGTTGATATACTGTGCCGAGCACTGCTGGCAGTCATTGGGTACTGTTGATATATTGTGCTGGGCACTGCTGGCAGTCATTGGGTACTGTTGATATATATTGTGCTGGGCACTGCTGGCAGTCATTGGGTACTGTTGATATATTGTGCTGGGCACTGCTGGCAGTCATTGGGTACTGTTGATATATATTGTGCTGGGCACTGCTGGCAGTCATTGGGTACTGTTGATATATTGTGCTGGGCACTGCTGGCAGTCATTGGGTACTCTTGATATATATTGTGCTGGGCACTGCTGGTAGTCATTGGGTACTGTTGATATATATTGTGCTGGGCACTGCTGGTAGTCATTGGGTACTGTTGATATATATTGTGCTGGGCACTGCTGGTAGTCATTGGGTACTGTTGATATATATTGTGCTGGGCACTGCTGGCAGTCATTGGGTACTGTTGATATATATTGTGCTGGGCACTGCTGGTAGTCATTGGGTACTGTTGGTATATATTGTGCTGGGCACTGCTGGTAGTCATTGGGTACTGTTGATATATATTGTGCTGGGCACTGCTGGCAGTCATTGGGTACTGTTGATATATATTGTGCTGGGCACTGCTGGCAGTCATTGGGTACTGTTGATATATTGTGCTGGGCACTGCTGGCAGTCATTGGGTACTCTTGATATATATTGTGCTGGGCACTGCTGGTAGTCATTGGGTACTGTTGATATATATTGTGCTGGGCACTGCTGGCAGTCATTGGGTACTGTTGATATATATTGTGCTGGGCACTGCTGGCAGTCATTGGGTACTGTTGATATATATTGTGCTGGGCACTGCTGGTAGTCATTGGGTACTGTTGATATATATTGTGCTGGGCACTGCTGGAAGTCATTGGGTACTGTTGATATATATTGTGCTGGGCACTGCTGGTAGTCATTGGGTACTGTTGGTATATATTGTGCTGGGCACTGCTGGTAGTCATTGGGTACTGTTGATATATATTGTGCTGGGCACTGCTGGCAGTCATTGGGTACTGTTGATATATTGTGCCGGGCACTGCTGGCAGTCATTGGGTACTGTTGATATATTGTGCCGGGGCACTGCTGGCAGTCATTGGGTACTGTTGATATATTGTGCCGGGCACTGCTGGCAGTCATTGGGTACTGTTGATATATTGTGCCGGGGCACTGCTGGCAGTCATTGGGTACTGTTGATATATTGTGCTGGGCACTGCTGGCAGTCATTGGGTACTGTTGATATATATTGTGCTGGGCACTGCTGGCAGTCATTGGGTACTGTTGATATATATTGTGCTGGGCACTGCTGGTAGTCATTGGGTACTGTTGATATATATTGTGCTGGGCACTGCTGGTAGTCATTGGGTACTGTTGATATATATTGTGCTGGGCACTGCTGGTAGTCATTGGGTACTGTTGATATATATTGTGCTGGGCACTGCTGGTATTCATTGGGTACTGTTGATATATATTGTGCTGGGCACTGCTGGTAGTCATTGGGTACTGTTGATATATTGTGCTGGGCACTGCTGGCAGTCATTGGGTACTGTTGATATATATTGTGCTGGGCACTGCTGGCAGTCATTGGGTACTGTTGATATATATTGTGCTGGGCACTGCTGGCAGTCATTGGGTACCGTTGATAAACTCTGCCTGGGCACTCCTGGCAGTCATTGGGTACCGTTGATACACTGTGCCGGGCACCGCTGGCAGTCATTGTTGATGGTGGCACATCTTGGGTACTCTTGTATTGAGCACTGTTGGTGCGCTGCTTCTACTCTCCTAATAAAATATTCAGATAATATTCATCTGTTTCAGAAATAGCCGCGTGCCCGGGAAGGTCCCATGTGCCCCTGCGTCCCACTCATATTTTTCTCGCTGTGACCCTCAGCGCTCAATCAGCTCGGCCTGAATTACAGCTCATTAGCATAATTAAGAGGCAGCGCCGTTGACACTACATTATATTCCTGGCTGCTCGCGGTACGCGGACGGCTGGCCTGGGTCATTAGTGCCCGGCAGACTCGTGGGAGCCGTTGTCATGCACGGACCTGCACACACTTGATTTGTCACCGTCTGCGGCAGAACCTGACATCACTATGAACAGCGGCTTCATTATGCCAAAATATGAAATACGACTGAGCGCGGTGGAATAAGTCGCCGTTTATAGCCTTGTATTTGTCAGACGGGCAGCTCGGCAATGATGGATCGGATAAAGACCAGCAACCTACTGTAGTAGCTATTTATGATGGTCTCTTAAAGGAACACTCCAGATACTCTGTGTTATTCCTAGTGCATGGACTAAGTGGGCGGAGCATGACACAATGATGCAAATATCACTAGAGGGGGAATGCCTGTGTCATGCTCCGCCCCTTCCCTAGGCTTAACACAGTGTAACCGTAGTGTTCCTTTGAAGGGAATGAGTAGAACCGGTTTCTTCTAGATCAGGGCACCAGTATGACATTTTATGAAAACTGAAATGGTGGGTGCCATGGCACCGACTATATGCCGCTCCCCATCCCCTTAGAAACTGGACTCTTCCCATTTCTAAGTAGTCAGACCATGGTAGTGTGTCATGTGATCCTCTATCATATAGCAGCAAAAGAGAACGGGGACCTTCTAGGCCAATAGGAAGCTCCGCCCAGTTAAAGGGATATTTAGAGGAAACTATTTGTTGCAAAGCATCATGGTCTCAAATTTCAGGACCATAAATAAAGCATTTTGGGGGGATATTCTTCCAAATTTTCCTTAATACAGTATTAATAAGGGGTTGCTGAATGCGGCCATGTAGAAAAATGTCATGGATGGAGTTGCCCTTTAAGAAAAATGTATTTATTCAAAAATATTATATATATATTTATATATATATATATATATATATATATATATATATATATAAAATAATTTTTTATTTTTTTTTAATCTATCTGCCTACAATACAGACACTGGGATTTAGTGACATCCTACATCAGGCCTCCCTTTTGTAAATCCCGTATATTACTGTTATCTGAATCCATAAAAGACACGGTTGCTTGTTAAATGATAATCTGAAAGCGTCTCGTTGTGCACCCAGATGGGCGAATTAAATAAAAGCGTAAACCTTGTTGTTCTAGTCATTTGAGTTTTGCGCATGCACCTGGTTTGACAGCTAAAATAATTATACCCCGAGTCGGTTTGTAATTAGAGACGAAGGGTGAATGACACTCCGATAAACACTGCGGGGGAAGGTGCGCAGCTCCTAGTACTATCACAGTGATCTCCTTATGGTGGCGTAAAACTCGCGCAGGTTCACATGAGAAACGGGGCAGATCTGAGCTATGGGCCCCTACTCTATAGCCCCATAACATGCCCTAAAGTAATTGGTGAAGGCTATGGGCACCTTTGCACTGAATTATTTCTATTGTTTATTTGCTTCCTTAATGCAAAATTAAGGGCATGGCCCCACGTGGCGTATTTCTTCTGCAACTGTCCGCATCAATGCCGCACAGACTCTGCTTTGCAGATTCTGTGGCGGATCTGCCCAAAATGTGCAGTAAATTCATGCGGACTAGCCGTTGCGTATTGAGGGGAAAGTACTTCCCTTCTCTCTATCAGTGCAGGATAGAGAGAAGGGACAGCACTTTCCCTAGTGAAAGTAAAAGAATTTCATACTTACCGGCCGTTGTCTTGGTGACGCGTCCCTCTTTCGGCATCCAGCCCGACCTCCCTGGATGACGCGGCAGTCCATGTGACCGCTGCAGCCTGTGATTGGCCTGTGATTGGCTGCAGCCTGTGATTGGCCTGTGATTGGCTGCAGCCTGTGATTGGCCTGTGATTGGCTGCAGCCTGTGATTGGCCTGTGATTGGCTGCAGCCGTCACTTAGACTGAAACGTCATCCTGGGAAGCCGGACTGGAGACAGAAGCAGGGAGTTCCCGGTAAGTATGAACTTCTATTTTTTTTACAGGTTGCTGTATATTGGGATCGGTAGTCACTGTCCAGGGTGCGGAAACAGTTACTGCCGATCGCTTAACTCTTTCAGCACCCTGGACAGTGACTATTTACTGACGTCTCCTAGCAACGCTCCTGTAATTCCGGGAGCCCCATTGACTTCCTCAGTCTGGCTGTAGACCTAGAAATACATAGGTCCAGCCAGAATGAAGAAATGTCATGTCAAAAAAGCAAGACGCATCCGCAGCACACATAACATGTGCATGACAGCTGCGGACTTCAGTGCGGAATTTAGAATCTCCATTGAAGTCAATGGAGAACTTCCGCAATGAGTCCGCAACCAGTCCGCCACACGTCCGCAACATCCATTGTATGCTGCGGACACCAAATTCCGCACCGCAGCCTATGCTCCGCAGCGGAATTTTCTGCATCGTCTAAACGAACCCTACTAAAAAGAAGTGGAAGGCAATGGAGAAACGGCTCCGCTGCGGATTAACGCTGCGGAGTGTCCGCAGCGGAATTCCAGAGCAATTCCGCCACGTGGGGCTTTGCTCTAAGAAACTGTCTAAATAGTCTTCATTAAAAAATGTCCTACCGTTTTGCTGCTGTAGAGTTTGTGCAGCTCCTGTACATAGTTTGATGTCCCGCTGCTTCTGACATAGATTCGACAGCACACTGCTCCTGGCTTTGTCAGCTCTCTCTCTCGCTCTTTGTCTGGTCTCCCTTCTCTCAGTGTTAGAGATGGCAACAGGGAGAAGGAGGAGGAAATTGTACATGGCCGATTAGAGTGTAGAGAGGTGGGAAAGCATCAAAGTATTCGAAAAGGACAGATCACACAGGCTGAGCTCTATCAGAGTGTATACAGGAAGGGAAGCAGAGAAAGAGGGAGAAGGTATCACACAGGCTATCAGTGTACATAGAGAGGAGAGAATCTATGTCAGACTCTGCTGGGGGAAGGTGGGAGATCACAGTGTCAGTGCCAGGTCCACCTTTGTTAGTTGCTCTCCTCTAGCGCTAACTGATTGGGCAGAAGCCTAGATATAGGGGTGCAGTGGTAGCAGTCTCACCTGGGCCCTGATGGCAGAGGCAAATAGCACATGATAGGTGGGGGACCCTGTAAGAGATTTTGCGTTGGGCCCCAGGAGCTTTATATTACGCCTCTTAGAGGGAGGCCCCAAACCCCGGACTGCCCTATGTTACATCTATATGCTGTAGTAGAGCATATTTAATGGATTTAAAACTATAGGAGTTGTCCAGTTTAGAAAACCCATTTTCATATACACTGTTAGGAAATCCTAAATTAAAAGAGGGGGTCCACTTGTCAGGATCCTCATCTCGTGGCCAGAGCGGAGAGCGGTTATAAAGAGCATCTCCAACTCTTGATGACCTGTCCTGTACTTCACACACAACACATTGATATAAATGGACACTGTGTGTAATGGCAGGAAGGAGGTGAAGGGAAAGTGAGCCCTAATCTACCCACCGCCCTGTCCCTGCCTACTTGCAACGACCCGCCCTAGGCGACGAGGTACAACTGGGCGGCGGTCCCTACGCTGGCTAAGTGCACAGGAAGACAAACAGGGAACACGCAAGGGAAGGGGCAGTAGCCACGGAACGCCACGAGGAAACGGGGCGGCGAACGAACAGTCAGGACCAGGACGAAGTGAGTACACCCGAGCAGGCACGGAGACAGAAGCAAGCCAGGGCAAGCAAGCAGGTCAAGCAGAACTGCAGCAAGGCAGAAGCACGGCAGAAGCAGGCTGGAGCAAGCAGCAGTGGGGCCAGGAATCCAAAAGAATTACAAGCACTGAGGGAGAGCACAGGGCAGGTAATAAAGGGCAGGGGGCGGAGCTAACTCCGAGAGACCAGGCCGCGATAGGCTCTCCCACTCCTGAGCCTGCCACCCTGGTTGGTGGGAGATGGTGTCAGTCGAGCAGGTCTGGCCTCAGGTGTGGATTGATTAATCCCAGGAGTATAGCTAGATGAAGTACCTGGCAGATCCCTAACAGTACTCCCCCTTTTATGAGGGGCCACCGGACCCTTACTAAGGGGACCCGGTTTAGTGGGGAAGAGGAGGTGGAACCTCCTGATCAATACCCCAGCGTGAACATCACGGGCAGGTACCCAAGTCCTCTCCTCCGGCCCGTATCCTCTCCAATGGACCAGGTACTGGAGGGAGCCCTGGACCATCCTACTGTCCATAATCTTGGCCACCTCGAATTCCACCCCCTCAGGGGTGAGAACGAGAACAGGAGGTATCCTCGAGGGGGACCAGGACGGGGAGCAGCGTTTAAGGAGGGAGGCATGGAAGACGTCATGTATGCGAAAGGATGGGGGGAGCTCCAGACGGAAGGATACAGGGTTGAGGACTTCAATGATCTTATAAGGTCCAATAAATCGGGGAGCAAACTTCCTGGACGGGACCTTAAGGCGCAAGTTCCTGGACGACAACCAGACCAAATCCCCGACGACAAACCGGGGGTTAGCAGAACGTCTACTATCCGCCTGAATCTTTTGTGCGCTCTGGGACGCCTCTAGGTTCTTCTGAACCTGGGCCCAGACAGTGCACAGTTCCCGATGAACCTCCTCTACCTCAGGATTATTGGAACAACCAGGGGAGACGGAGGAGAACCTTGGGTTAAACCCAAAATTACAGAAAAACGGGGAGACCCCTGACGAGTTACTGACCCGGTTATTCAGGGAAAATTCAGCAAGGGGAAGGAATGAGACCCAATCGAATTGACAGTCAGAGATGAAACACCTTAAATATTGTTCCAGGGATTGGTTGGTCCTTTCCGTTTGGCCATTAGTTTCGGGATGGAAGGCGGAGGAGAAGGACAGATCAATCTCCAACTTTTTACAAAAAGCTCTCCAAAATAAGGAAACAAATTGTACCCCTCTGTCAGAAACGATATTGACTGGGGCCCCATGGAGACGCAGGATGTGTTTCACAAACAAAGAAGCTAACGTCTTGGCGTTAGGTAGCTTCTTAAGGGGCACAAAGTGGCACATCTTGCTGAAGCGGTCGACTACCACCCACACCACCGACTTGCCCTGAGATGGAGGCAAATCGGTGATAAAATCCATGGAGATATGGGTCCAAGGTCTCTGGGGAATGGGCAAGGAACGTAGTAGGCCCGCAGGTCGGGACCTAGGGGTTTTGGACCTAGCGCAAACCTCACAAGCGGCGACGTAAGCCCTAACATCTTTAGGCAACCCAGGCCACCAATAGTTTCTGGTAATGAGGTGTTTGGTGCCCAAGATGCCAGGATGACCAGATAGAGCGGAGTCATGGTTTTCCCTGAGTACCCTCAGCCGGTATTGCAGGGGAACAAACAGTTTGTCCCCAGGGACGTTCCCGGGAGCTGCACCCTGATCAGCCGCGATATCAGAAGCTAAATCAGAATCCGTGGCAGAGACGATTATACCAGGGGGTAAAATACAAGCGGGATCCTTCTCGGAAGGAGGATTGGCCATGAAACTACGTGACAGAGCGTCAGCCTTAATATTCTTGGACCCAGCCCTATAGGTAACCAAGAAATTAAATCTGGTAAAGAATAGTGCCCACCAAGCTTGTCTAGGATTAAGCCTCCGGGCCGATTCTAGGAAAACCAGATTCTTGTGATCCGTAAGGACCGTTACCTGGTGTCTGGCCCCCTCCAGGAAGTGCCGCCACTCCTCAAAAGCCCATTTAATGGCTAGAAGTTCGCGGTTACCAATATCATAGTTACTCTCCGTGGGCGAAAACTTCCTAGAGAAGTAAGCACAGGGGCGGAGATGGGTGAGGGAGCTGGTACCCTGGGACAAGACGGCCCCTACTCCCACCTCGGAAGCGTCAACCTCCACAATAAATGGCTCCTCTTGGTTGGGCTGAATCAGCACGGGGGCCGAGATAAAGCACTTCTTGAGAGTCTCAAAGGCCTGGACGGCCTCAGGGGGCCAATGGAGGACATCGGCACCCTTGCGGGTAAGGTCCGTAAGAGGCTTAGCGACGACCGAGAAGTTGGCAATAAATCTCCTGTAATAGTTGGCGAACCCTAAAAAACACTGTAACGCCTTAAGGGAGGCAGGTTGGACCCATTCCGCCACAGCTTGAACCTTGGCAGGGTCCATGCGGAATTCATGAGGAGTGAGGATTTGCCCTAAAAATGGTATCTCCTGTACCCCAAAGACACATTTTTCAGTCTTAGCAAACAGATTATTTTCCCGAAGGACCTGGAGCACCTTCCTGACATGCTCCACGTGGGAGGACCAGTCCTTGGAAAACACCAGTATGTCATCAAGGTACACAACAAGAAAATTACCCAGGTACTCTCTCAGGATTTCATTAATAAAATTCTGGAAGACAGCAGGGGCATTACACAACCCAAAGGGCATGACCAGGTATTCGAAATGACCCTCGGGTGTGTTGAACGCAGTTTTCCACTCATCCCCCTCTTTGATGCGGATAAGGTTATATGCCCCCCGTAGATCGAACTTAGAAAACCATTGGGCTCCCTGAACCTGATTAAAAAGATCCGGAATCAAAGGAAGTGGGTACTGGTTCCTTACGGTGACCTTATTCAGGTTACGATAATCAATGCACGGCCTAAGACCACCATCCTTCTTCCCCACGAAGAAGAAGCCAGCACCTACAGGAGAAGTCGAGGGGCGAATGAAACCCTTGGCCAGGCATTCTTGGATATACACCCTCATCGCTTCACGTTCAGGACATGAAAGATTAAATATCCTACCCTTAGGAAGCTTGGCACCAGGCACCAAATCGATAGCGCAATCGTAATCTCTATGGGGGGGCAACACCTCGGAGGCCTCCTTAGAAAACACATCGGCGAAGTCCTGAACAAACTCAGGAAGCGTGTTTACCTCCTCCCGGGGAGAAATAGAGTTAACAGAAAGACATGACATAAGACATTCATTACCCCATTTGGTGAGATCCCCAGTATTCCAATCAAATGTGGGATTATGCAACTGCAACCAGGGAAGACCTAATACCAGATCGGACGATAATCCCTGCATCACCAGTACAGAGCACTGCTCCAAATGCATGGAGCCAACCAGGAGTTCAAAAACAGGAGTATGCTGAGTAAAATAACCATTAGCAAGGGGGGTTGAGTCGATTCCTACTACAGGGATGGGATAAGGTAAATCAATACAAGGCATCTTTAGAGACATAGCAAATTCCACAGACATGATATTAGCAGATGAGCCAGAATCCACGAAAGCGCTGCCCGTGGCAGACCGGCCAGCAAACGAGACCTGAAAGGGAAGCAAAATTTTATTGCGTTTCACATTAACGGGAAATACCTGTGCGCCCAAGTGACCTCCCCGATGATCACTTAGGCGCGGAAGTTTTCCGGCTTCTTATTCTTGCGCCTGGGGCAGGTGTTCAGTAGATGCGTGTCGTCCCCACAGTAGAAGCAGAGACCATTCATTCTGCGAAACTCTCTACGTTGTCGAGGGGACATGGAGGCCCCGAGTTGCATAGGTACCTCCGAGTCCTCCGTGGAGGGGCGAGGAGACGGGACCTCGGGGGGAATCGCAGAAAATTCAGAGGGGAGCACACTGAAGCGTTCTAGCTGACGTTCCCTGAGACGTCGGTCAAGTCGTACTGCTAGGGCCATAACCTGGTCAAGGGAGTCAGGCGAGGGGTAGCTAACCAGCAGATCCTTCAGGGCGTCAGATAATCCTAACCTAAACTGGCACCTTAGGGCCGGATCGTTCCACTGAGAAGCTACGCACCACTTCCTAAAATCAGAACAGTATTCCTCAACCGGTCTCCTACCCTGACGTAAGGTCACCAGCTGACTCTCGGCTAAAGCAGTCCTGTCAGTCTCGTCGTAAATGAGTCCGAGGGCAGAGAAAAAACGATCAACAGAGGAAAGTTCAGGGGCGTCAGGAGCCAAGGAGAAGGCCCACTCTTGGGGCCCTTCCTGGAGTCGGGATATGATGATACCCACCCGCTGGTTCTCGGAACCTGAGGAGTGGGGCTTTAGGCGGAAATACAGTCTGCAACTCTCCCGGAAGGAGAGAAACGTCTTACGGTCCCCTGAAAACCGGTCAGGTAACTTGAGGTCGGGTTCTAGAGGTGAGGTGAGGGGTACTACTAAAGCAGCGTCACCCTGATTGACCCTTTGGGCCAGGGCCTGGACCTGTAGGGAGAGGCCCTGCATCTGCTGGGTCAGGGTCTCAAGGGGGTCCATGATAGCGTCAGCGTAGGAGAAATGGTAGACTAGGTAAGGGCTTGTAATTATGTAATGGCAGGAAGGAGGTGAAGGGAAAGTGAGCCCTAATCTACCCACCGCCCTGTCCCTGCCTACTTGCAACGACCCGCCCTAGGCGACGAGGTACAACTGGGCGGCGGTCCCTACGCTGGCTAAGTGCACAGGAAGACAAACAGGGAACACGCAAGGGAAGGGGCAGTAGCCACGGAACGCCACGAGGAAACGGGGCGGCGAACGAACAGTCAGGACCAGGACGAAGTGAGTACACCCGAGCAGGCACGGAGACAGAAGCAAGCCAGGGCAAGCAAGCAGGTCAAGCAGAACTGCAGCAAGGCAGAAGCACGGCAGAAGCAGGCTGGAGCAAGCAGCAGTGGGGCCAGGAATCCAAAAGAATTACAAGCACTGAGGGAGAGCACAGGGCAGGTAATAAAGGGCAGGGGGCGGAGCTAACTCTGAGAGACCAGGCCGCGATAGGCTCTCCCACTCCTGAGCCTGCCACCCTGGTTGGTGGGAGATGGTGTCAGTCGAGCAGGTCTGGCCTCAGGTGTGGATTGATTAATCCCAGGAGTATAGCTAGATGAAGTACCTGGCAGATCCCTAACACTGTGTAATACTTTATTTCTCCTGTGGTGGCACTGTAGGGAAATGAAACACTTACTGCCAGATGATCACTTGCTTTTCCAGCAGGGGGACACTTTGTGATCTGCTTATTGTCAATGGAACGGTTCTAACAAATAGGGATTATCCAAAGTGGAGACCCCCATTAAAGTATAAGACCCTCTTTTTTATGGCACCTGAACATCCTTTGTTTTCTGGCATGAGCACAGAAGGTTACTCAGATCTGTGATAAACACCTTTACTTGGCTCTCCGCCCGTATTGATTTCTATAATCCTGCCGGCAGCTTGCGGACAGTTTTTATTTATCCAAATATGAATCCCCATCTGATCAAATATTTTACTCCATAACAAATCTCTGTAGAGCCGCAGGCAGATGTCTCAGACACAGAGCCCAGCTCTCTTCAATAGCTCATGGAGCTGACAATTTAAAAAGGCGCTAAAAAGCCTTATATAAAGCACTTGTTCCAAGAGCTTGCAATCTAGAGAAGAAAATATTGAGACTTGGAATTGTTAACAAATAATTGCAGGATAGAAAAAAATTAAATAAGCTGATAAATTCCATATTATATCTTGATAATAAATGATTACATTCAGTGTACCTGCAGCCACCACTAGGGGGAGTTCAATGAAGACAGATTTTATTGTTGAGTTCAATGGGAGCTGTATAAATCTGTATACAGTAAGCTCCCCCTAGTGGCTACAATATTATCTCACTCTAGTTATGTAAAGAAAAACAAGGGATTTGCAGCTCTGTATTAGAAAATGAAGTTCGACCCCAATAAATATATATAAAACGAAATTATTCAGTGCAAAATTTTGCACTTATTTAGATGAGGAAAAAAGACAAAGGTAGAGTTTAGGATTTCCCATAGAATACTGCTCTGGTCAAAGCTCCCATTACTCCTACAGCCCCTATGCAGACCTATGTGTCTCCATGGTAACAGACTACAAATAAGCCCTGTGTAGTCTGATCCTTCAGTCATGCGTTACCCTACTACCTGCCCCTCCTTTTGGCAACATACAGTAGAAGAGGAGGCAGATAGAAGGGCGCAACCCTGCAGGTTCAGACTACACAGGGTTTGTAGTCTGTTACCATGGAGACACATACATAGGTCTCCATAGGACACAAAACGGTAGGATTTTTTAAATGAAACTGTTTGCAATTAAATTATTTTTTTTTGGGGCGTAGATGCAAGTAGAGAAACAAAAACATACTAGTTGCAAAAGTCAACATACCCTTTAAGGATGGCCAGAACGTTAGGATTTGGTATATGTTGCAGACTATAGCTGATTGAGCTCAAATTCTAAATAATATGTCCCTACAATTTTAAGAAATTAGCACTGAAGAAAAATTAGTGATAATTCTGTAAATATGGGAGAAGGATCAATTGTAAACAAACGCGACTTGAAAGACGAGATCTGTAACATATCAATTTACTTCTCAATGTATGGCAATATTTGTAAAAAATGAACGACACGAGCAAGAAAATCTGTGTTAATGAGGAAACGTGTGAATATCATGTACAAAAAATAGATAAATAAGACAAATGTTGTAAAAAAAAAAAAAAATGATCTAAAACCCATAAAACAAAACAGCAAAAAAATAAATAAATAAATAAATATAAAAAAATTCCAAAAACTATTGTAAATGTTACTTCGGGCCCCATTATCATAATAGAAAAGACAATCTGATGTTCAATTCTTTGCACAACAAGTCACATGACGTCAAGGTTTTCAGGTCGACAACAGAAGTCAATTAATACCTGACTACAAAAATTTTCTAAAAAATATTTCTTATTGTTTTTCTTTTTTATTGTGTTTTTTTTTATTCAGGACTGCATGAAGAAGACAGTATCTATGTGTTTAAGGATGACGAGATTATTGAGTATGATGGAGAGTTTTCGGCAGACACGTTGGTGGAGTTCCTACTTGATGTAAGTCCTCATTTTTGACTGAAGAAAGTCATTTTTGCATTCTGGTTGACCTAAGGGCTCGTGCACACAACCATATAGCGGATCCCAAAAAGTTTTGAGTTCAACATAGCTGTAATACAGCACCACAACAGATCAGATTAGATTTTGGAAATAACCGTCCGATTGTGATGTGTGGAATTTTCATTCTATAGAGTAAGCTGGGTGGTCCTCTAGAAATTTTGCTATAGGTTCTAGTATCAAAGAAGTTATCTGCTTTGGACAATCCCCTTCTATTACTAGGGTCTACCTACAGCTGTAAACTGTGGGGGAACCCGGCAGCAAGTGTTCAATTACCCTGCAGTGCCTCCGCAGGAAAAATAAAGCACTACAAATTTCCCATTAAAATCAAAGGGCTGCACGTATAACGCCTGGAAATGTTGGGTCCCCCAGAGAAAGAGGCACTTTTGGTAGCCACTTTTTTGTTCCGGCTAATAGAAGTGAGTCCTGAAAAGGGGAAACCCCCCCTATTAAGTAAGAAGTCTTCTTTAGGGCAACAAGAGTAAACGCGAGAAAAAGTGAAAGGGAAGAGATAAAGTGAGATGGAGAATTAAAGGTAACGAAGGGGAAGGAGGACAGAAGGAAAAGAGAGGGGGCTAGAAGGAAAGTGAAAGGGCGGAGATAAAGTGAGATGGAGGTTAAAAAGTAAGGAAGCAAAAGGAAGACAGGAGGAAACGATTGGGGGCTAGAAGAAAAGTGAAAAAGAGGACATAAAGTGAGATGGAGGTGAAAAGTAAGGAAGCAGAAGAGGACAGAAGGAAACGAGAGGGGGCTAGAAGGAAAGTAAAAAAGAGGAGATAAAGTGAGATGGAGGTGAAAAGTAAGGAAGCGGAAGGAGGACGGAAGGAAACGAGAGGGGGCTAGAAGGAAAGTAAAAATAGGGGATAAAGTAAGAGATAGAAGTAAAGAAGCCGAAGATAAAATGAGCAAAAAAACAAGAGAAGACAAGAGCAAAATAAAAAGAGAAAATAAAGGAAATGGTGGAAAGTGATAATGAGAACAAGAGGTAGAGAGGGTCGGAAAAAGGAAGGAAAGGAGATAGAATGAAGAAAGGAGGTAATGAGGGAGATATGGACATGATAGTAAGAAAGAGAAGAAAATATTGGAAAGAGAGAGGAGGATGGGTGTGTAAGAGAGGGACAAAGAGATGGAACAGAGATGGAACAAAATGAGTGAAGAGAACATGAGAGAAAGAAAAAAGGGACAGGAAGGAAAGATGAGAAGAAGAAAAAACAATGAGTCACAGAAGGAAAAAAGAAGAACATGAGATAAAAGAGAGAATTGGAAACAAAATAGGAAGATGGAAGCCTCAAGGTAGGAAAGGAGGATTGGCAAAGAGGAAATTGTCAGCAGAGATAAGCAGAGACAGGAGATAGACCAGAATAAAATAAAGAGCAAAAAAAAAAACACAAAGAAAAAGATGGGAGATAAAAGTGAAGGGTCTGACAAGGGGACGAAAAGGGACAAAGGAGCTGAGAAAAATAAGAACGGAGAAAGTCAGAACCAAAAGAGGTAACAGACATGATATAAATGACAGGAAGAGGAAAAGAGGAGACGTGAGACAAGGAGGTCAAGAGACCAAGGTCAACGGTGAAGAATCAGGCAAAGTAATGAGGTAGATTAGACAAGAGCAACAGGAGGCCAGGAAATATGAACGTGACATTATCAGGGAGGTAAAATACATACAACCCCAGCCTCGCAGTCAAGAGACAGATGATGGGGGAGGGCAGAAGCCTCAGTGGGTGAAGAAGACCTGAGATGATGATGGAAGAGGCGCCCTCTACAGGTGGATTCCACAATTCAAGCTAAATCACCAACTCGGTGGCAGCTCGAATTCCTCTTCTTCATCATTGAGATCCCTCTTGCTACTAGTTATTGACTGCACTATTTAAAGAGGACACACTCTGCCCGGCATAGACAGTAAATCCTGGCAGTGTTTACAGAATTAAGTCCCGGCTGACCCCAATTACAGCCCCGGAATATAACTAAATCTGAAAGATTGCACAGCGCAATCAGAAAAAGCTATTGAAATCCCTTCCCTGGGAAATAGATGTTTGGAATAACACGGAGGGGGTGTTAATAGTGAATTTTAACAATTAACCTTTCATTTTGGAGGTCCTTGTGCAGGAGACAAAATAAATTGCGTTTTCCACATTCTGTATTTGGTAGAATAAAGTTTAAAGAGGTTAGAAAAACATATCGGCTTTCTCCCAGAAATAGCGCCACACCTGTCTATGGGTTGTGTCTGGTATTGCAGTCCAGCTCCATTGAAGTGAATGGGGTTGAACTGCAATACCACACACAGCCTATAGAGGGCGTTGTTTTTGGTAGAAAGCCGCCATGTTTTGCTAATCCTTTAGGGGGTTTTCTATTACAATTACAATTAGGAAAAACGGCTACAGAGGAATCTTTAAAGCAATATCTACTTCCAGGTCTACATTGAGGTCCTCAACAATATGGAGGAGACAATAAGAGTCTCGAATAAACCAAAAGAGTCCATATAAATTTTTATCTTACTCGAACCTTTTAAATGTGGGATTTTGTGGGTAGAATTTGGGCATTGGTGTGTAGACTGAGTTGGTCGAGCTATTTTGGGCCGTATTCCTACCAAGAACTGTCAGGGACCACAGTATTTGATGGTTCACATTCCTTCCTATGTATTTCTGAATATGATCTTAAGGGGACACCAAAGCTAAAAAAAAACAAAAACAAAACACTGACTAGTCACATTTTATCTATAAGAACAGTGGTGGTTATGCTGGGAGGCAGCTTGCTGTTACAGAAACCTTCCTCCCACTGGACTGTCTGCAATCGAGACCAAACAATTCTCAACCACACCTCTTTTTTAAGACCCGCCATCTCTCAATGTTCCAGCTAAGCATAGAAAGATCCAGGAAGGCTAATACACCAAGGACTAATACTGACTGACAATGTCCGATCATAGAGACAATGATAATAACCAAATCCATCTGAGCCCATCATTATCTCACCGTCATGTCCTCACATACTATCTATATGTCCTTATGTACTGTCTATATGTCCCCACATACTATCTATACGTCCTTACGTACTGTCTATACCTCTCATGTACTATCTATATGTCCGCACATACTATCTATATGTCCTCACATACTATATATACGTCCTCACATACTATCTATATGTCCTCACATACTATATATATGTCCTCACATACTATATATATGTCCTCACATACTATCTATGTTCCACATACTATCTATGTGTCCTCACATACTATCTATACGTCCTCACATACTATCTATACGTCCTCACATACTATCTATATGTCCTCACATACTATCTATATGTTCCACATACTATCTATGTGTCCTCACATACTATCTATACGTCCTCACATACTATCTATATGTTCCCACATACCATCTAGATGTCCTCACATACCATCTATATGTCTTCACATACCATCTATATGTCCTCACATACTATCTATATGGCCTTACATACTGTCTATATCTCTCACTTACTATCTATATGTCCTCACATACTATCTATATCTATATCTCCTCACATACTATCTATGCGCCCTTACATATTGTCTATACCTCTCTTTACTATTTATATGTCCTCACATACTATCTATATGACCTTACATACTCTTTATATCTATATTTCCTTACATACTATCTATATATTCTCACATACTATCTATACGTCCGTATGTACAAACTATGTGTACTCACATAATATCTCTACATCCTCACATACAATCTATACGTCCTCACTATCTATATGTGATTTTATACTATCTAAATATTATCACATACTATCTATACATTCTCCCATACTATCTATATATGTCCTCATGTACTATCTATACATTCTCACATAATATGTATCCATCCTCAAATAATGTACATATGTCTTCATCTACTATCTATACGTACTCATATACAATCTATACGTCCTCATATAAGATCTATACAACCTCACATACTACCTATACATCCTCATCATGTAGATGTCATCACATACTATCTACACATACTGTCTATATGTCCCCTTGTACTATCTAAATGTCCTCACGTACTATCTATATGTCCTCATGCATTACCTATACTTCACATACTGTATATATATATTCTCACCTGCTATCTACACTTCCTCACGTACTACCAGTATATCCTCACATATTATCACTACGTCCTCATGTACAACCTATATGTCCTAAGGTACCTTCTATATGTCCTCACATGCTATCTATATGTCTTCACATGCTATCTATATGTCCTCACATACTCACTATATTATATAAGAAGACTAAAGCAGTAATTGCTCTGCAGGTATTGGAGGACCCAGTGGAATTCATTGATGGAAGTCATGAACTTGCCGCCTTTGAGAACATTGAGGATGAACCTAAGCTGATCGGATATTTCAAAAATGAGGATTCAGAGCGTAAGTAGAACTTTTTGTGGATCTTCTGTTCAGCCATTTACCCCAGCTATAAATCTGTCAGATACATGAACATTAAATGGGCTCCAGGGTCAGAGATGGTCTGGAGACAATGTGGACAATTGCTTCAATGACTTGCTATAGTCCGGCGCATCCTTTAATCCGGCATTATATGGCATTCTGCTGTGTATATCTATGAGATGCTTTTATTTATATTTTATACTCACAATGTCGGAGTGAGGAATATTTTGTCTTCTGACTGCAGTCATTCACTATGTAACGGGGCTAGAAATCGATGCGTGTAAAATGCTGACGGGGCCTGTAAGAGGAATTCTCTATCCATGAAGCCGTGTGAACAGGGGACGAATCCAGATGATACCACGATACTCAGCAAATCCCCAGCACAATGGCTGCTCAGACAGCGAGCAAGAGAATCAGAGCGAGTGCAGAGCTGTCTAATGAGATCTTCACATACTATCTATACGTCCTCACATACTACCTATATGTCCTCACATACTATCTATACATCCTCACATACTACCTATATGTCCTCACATACTATCTATACATCCTCCCATACTATCTATACATCCTCATATACTATCTATACATCCTCACATACTATCTATACATCCTCACATACTATCTATACATCCTCCCATACTATCTATACATCCTCCCATACTATCTATACATCCTCACATACTATCTATACATCCTCACATACTATCTATACATCCTCACATACTATCTATACATCCTCCCATACTATCTATACATCCTCACATACTACCTATATGTCCTCACATACTATCTATACATCCTCCCATACTATCTATACATCCTCACATACTATCTATACATCCTCCCATACTATCTATACATCCTCACATACTATCTAAACATCCTCACATACTATCTATACATCCTCACATACTATCTATACGTCCTCACATACTATCTATACGTCCTCACATACTATCTATACATCCTCACATACTATCTATACATCCTCCCATACTATCTATACATCCTCACATACTATCTATACGTCCTCACATACTATCTATACATCCTCACATACTATCTATACGTCCTCACATACTATCTATACGTCCTCACATACTATCTATACATCCTCACATACTATCTATACATCCTCCCATACTATCTATACATCCTCACATACTATCTAAACATCCTCACATACTATCTATACATCCTCACATACTATCTATACGTCCTCACATACTATCTATACGTCCTCACATACTATCTATACATCCTCACATACTATCTATACATCCTCATATACTATCTATCCATCCTCACATACTATATATATTCACCTCTATACATCCTTACATACTATCTATACATCCTCACATACTATATATATATTCACCTCTATACAGCCTCACATACTATCTATACATCCTCACATACTATCTATGCGTCCTCACATGCTATCTATACATCCTCACATACTATCTATACATCCTCACATACTATCTATACATCCTCACATACTATCTATACATCCTCACATACTATCTATACATCCTCACATGCTTTCTATATGTCCTCACATGCTATCTATACAGCCTCACATGCTATCTATACATCCTCACATACTAGCTATACGTCCTCACATACTATCTATACATCCTCACATGTTATCTATACGTCCTCACATATTATCTATACATCCTCACATATTATCTATATGTCCTTATGCACGATATATGTCCTCATGTTCTGTCTATACATCCTCACATACTATCTATGCGTCCTCACATACTATCTATACATCCTCACATACTATCTATACATCCTCACATACTATCTATACATCCTCCCATACTATCTATGCGTCCTCACATGCTATATATACATCCTCACATACTATCTATACAACCCCACATACTATCTATACATCCTCACATACTATCTATACATCCTCACATGCTATCTATACGTCCTCACATGATATCTATACATCCTCACATATTATCTATACGTCCTCACATATTATCTATATGTCCTCACATACTATCTATACATTCTCACATACTACCTATATGTCCTCACATACTATCTATACATCCTCACATACTACCTATATGTCCTCACATACTATCTATACATCCTCACATACTATCTATATGTCCTCACATACTATCTATACATCCTCACATACTACCTATATGTCCTCACATACTATCTATACATCCTCCCATACTATCTATACATCCTCACATACTATCTATACATTCTCACATACTATCTATACATCCTCACATACTATCTATACGTCCTCACATACTATCTATACATCCTCATATACTATCTATACATCCTCACATACTACCTATATGTCCTCACATACTATCTATACATCCTCACATACTACCTATATGTCCTCACATACTATCTATACATCCTCACATACTATATATATGTCCTCACATACTATCTATACATCCTCACATACTACCTATACATCCTCACATACTATCTAGGCGTCCTCACATACTATCTATACTTCCTCACATGCTATCTATACATCCTCACATACTATCTATACATCCTCACATACTATCTATACATCCTCACATACTATCTATACATCCTCATATACTATCTATACATCCTCACATACTATATATATATTCACTTCTATACATCCTTACATACTATCTATACATCCTCACATACTATATATATTCACCTCTATACAGCCTAACATACTATCTATACATCCTCACATACTATCTATGCGTCCTCACATGCTATCTATACATCCTCACATACTATCTATAAATCCTCACATACTATCTATACATCCTCACATACTATCTTTGCGTCCTCACTTGCTATCTATACATCCTCACATACTATCTATACATCCTCACATGCTTTCTATATGTCCTCACATGCTATCTATACATCCTCACATGCCATCTATACATCCTCACATGCTATCTATACATCCTCACATACTAGCTATACGTCCTCACATACTATCTATACATCCTCACATGTTATCTATACGTCCTCACATATTAGCTATACATCCTCACATATTATCTATATGTCCTTATGCACGATATATGTCCTCATGTGCTGTCTATACATCCTCACATACTATCTATGCGTCCTCACATACTATCTATACATCCTCACATACTATCTATACATCCTCACATACTATCTATACATCCTCCCATACTATCTATGCGTCCTCACATGCTATCTATACATCCTCACATACTATCTTTACAACCCCACATACTATCTATACATCCTCACATACTATCTATACATCCTCACATGCTATCTATACGTCCTCACATGATATCTATACATCCTCACATATTATCTATACGTCCTCACATATTATCTATATGTCCTCACATACTATCTATACATCCTCACATACTACCTATATGTCTTCACATACTATCTATACATCCTCACATACTACCTATATGTCCTCACATACTATCTATACATCCTCACATACTATCTATATGTCCTCACATACTATCTATACATCCTCACATACTACCTATATGTCCTCACATACTATCTATACATCCTCCAATACTATCTATACATCCTCACATACTATCTATACATTCTCACATACTATCTATACATCCTCACATACTATCCATACGTCCTCACATACTATCTATACGTCCTCACATACTATCTATACATCCTCTCATACTATCTATACATCCTCTCATACTATCTATACATCCTCGAATACTATCTATACATCCTCGCATACTATCTATACATCTTCACATACTATCTATACGTCCTCACATACTATCTATACATCCTCACATACTATCTATACATCCTCATATACTATCTATACATCCTCACATACTATATATATGTTCACCTCTATACATCCTCACATACTATATATATATTCACCTCTATACAGCCTCATGTACTATCTATACATCCTCACATGCTATCTATACATCCTCACATACTATCTAGGCGTCCTCACATACTATCTATACTTCCTCACATGCTATCTATACATCCTCCCATACTATCTATACATCCTCACATGCTATCTATACATCCTCACATACTATCTATGCGTCCTCACATACTATCTATACATCCTCACATACTATCTATACATCCTCACATACTATCTATGCGTCCTCACATGCTATCTATACATCCTCACATACTATCTATACATCCTCACATACTATCTATACATCCTCAAATACTATCTTTGCGTCCTCACTTGCTATCTATACATCCTCACATACTATCTATACATCCTCACATGCTATCTATATGTCCTCACATGCTATCTATACATCCTCACATGCTATCTATACATCCTCACATACTAGCTATACGTCCTCACATACTATCTATACATCCTCACATGTTATCTATACATCCTCACATACTATCTATATGTACTCATGCCCTCCCATAGGCAATAACAATTAGCACCGCTTACATAATACTTTATCTAGTAGCCGGTATGCCATTGTTGAGAGTGGAGAGGTAGAAACCTCCATGCATGGTGGAGTTCTCCTAGTTTTGTTGTGTGGAGTTATCTTTCTTATTACTACGCAGTAGGTTATTTTAGGTGAGGTGTATAATAACTAGTGACCTTTATTCAATTTCCATATGAGCTTTTGCATTGTGGGTAAGTATATGACGTACGTCCACATTGATACAAGCAGCAACTATTCATTTATGGGTTAATTGCTCAAATGAAAGGCACATTTAATGGGGGTATTAAGAGATTTAGTGAGTCAGCAGCCGGCCGGCTACCACCCAGTACACAAAACATCGCAGCACCCCCGGCCTGGCATCACAGCACGTCCCCCTACATTACTTGGACCATTGATATAATTTTCCTCTGAACTGTGGTGTGAAAAGCAAATGATCAGAACACAGAACTTATTATAGGGAATCCTTCATCAATCTGACCCTAAAACCAGAGAAATCCACAATAAATGGAGACATTACGGAACGCAAGCACATGGATTGTCAATGGTGATCGGTACGAGACCAGATGGGTCATTAGTTATATTAATTATCACATAATGAGGACTTATGGTGGCCCAGGGGAGGCCGTCATCTTCTAAACCAGGGATTCCCCGAGAACTACCCCATCCCTACTGGAGAGGTGTCTGAGGACCTCCAGCAAGATGTCAAGGAACCGCAGGGAGATATATAGTCCTGCACCCAGGGGAGAATATCTCCATATATACAGCACCCAACAGACTCTATAATAGCCCCAAACACACAATACGTCTCCATGACCATTATAGTGGACCGCAGGATTTGCCAAATGTCTGACATGAGCGCTGTACATTATATAAGACATTGACATAGAATAACCGCCACAAAAGTCCTGCACCCCAAGTGTCAGTATCATTATCCTGTACTCCAAGTGCCAGTGTCATTATCCTGTACCCCAAGTGTCAGTGTCATTATCCCGTACCCCAAGTGTCAGTGTATCATTATCCTGTACCCCAAGTGTCAGTGTATCATTATCCTGTACCCCAAGTGTCAGTGTATCATTATCCTGTACCCCAAGTGTCAGTATCATTATCCTGTACTCCAAGTGTCAGTGTATCATTATCCTGTACTCCAAGTGTCAGTATCATTATCCTGTACCCCAAGTGTCAGTATCATTATCCTGTACCCCAAGTGTCAGTGTATCATTATCCTGTACCCCGAGTGTCAGTGTATCATTATCCTGTACCCCAAGTGTCAGTGTATCATTATCCTGTACCCCAAGTGTCAGTATCATTATCCTGTACTCCAAGTGTCAGTGTATCATTATCCTGTACCCCAAGTGTCAGTGTCATTATCCTGTACCCCAAGTGTCAGTGTCATTATCCTGTACCCCAAGTGTAATTATCCTGTACCCCAAGTGTCAGTGTCATTATCCTGTACTCAAAGTGTCAGTGTATCATTATCCTGTACCCCAAGTGGCAGTGTGTCATTATCCTGTACCCCAAGTGTCAGTGTATCATTATCCTGTACCCCAAGTGTCAGTGTATCATTATCCTGTAACCCAAGTGTCAGTGTATCATTATCCTGTAACCCAAGTGTCAGTGTATCATTATCCTGTAACCCGAGTGTCAGTGTATCATTATCCTGTAACCCAAGTGTCAGCGTATCATTATCCTGTACCCCAAGTGTCAGTGTATCATTATCCTGCACCCCAAGTGTCAGTGTATCATTATCCTGTACCCCAAGTGTCAGTGTATCATTATCCTGCACCCCAAGTGTCAGTGTATCATTATCCTGTACCCCGAGTGTCAGTGTATCATTATCCTGTACCCCAAGTGTCAGTGTATCATTATCCTGTACCCCAAGTGTCAGTATCATTATCCTGTACCCCAAGTGTCAGTATCATTATCCTGTACCCCAAGTGTCAGTGTATCATTATCCTGTACCCCAAGTGTCAGTGTATCATTATCCTGTACCCCAAGTGTCAGTATCATTATCCTGTACTCCAAGTGTCAGTGTATCATTATCCTGTACCCCAAGTGTCAGTGTATCATTATCCTGTACCCCAAGTGTCAGTGTATCATTATCCTGTACCCCAAGTGTCAGTGTCATTATCCTGTACCCCAAGTGTCAGTGTCATTATCCTGTACCCCAAGTGTAATTATCCTGTACCCCAAGTGTCAGTGTCATTATCCTGTACCCCAAGTCTCAGTATCATTATCCTGTACTCAAAGTGTCAGTGTATCATTATCCTGTACCCCAAGTGTCAGTGTATCATTATCCTGTACCCCAAGTGTCAGTGTATCATTATCCTGTAACCCAAGTGTCAGTGTATCATTATCCTGTAACCCAAGTGTCAGTGTATCATTATCCTGTAACCCGAGTGTCAGTGTATCATTATCCTGTAACCCAAGTGCCAGTGTATCATTATCCTGTACCCCAAGTGTCAGTGTATCATTATCCTGCACCCCAAGTGTCAGCGTATCATTATCCTGTACCCCAAGTGTCAGTGTATCATTATCCTGTAACCCAAGTGTCAGTGTATCATTATCCTGTAACCCAAGTGTCAGTGTCATTATCCTGTAACCCAAGTGTCAGTGTGTCATTATCCTGTACCCCAAGTGTCAGTGTATCATTATCCTGTACCCCAAGTGTCAGTGTATCATATCCTGTACCCCAAGTGTCAGTGTATCATTATCCTGCACCCCAAGTGTCAGTGTGTCATTATCCTGTACCCCAAGTGTCAGTGTCATTATCCTGTACCCCAAGTGTCAGCGTATCATTATCCTGTACCCCAAGTGTCAGCGTATCCTGTATATAAAAATAAGATGCACAAGATCCGCTCACCGTTGATTTCTGTAATTGGCGTTTTGCAGAACACATTTTGTTGCATTGATCAGGGACTCTGTGTATAAGGAGATAAACTATTCATCTGTCCATGTTACTATCATTAGAGCGGCAGCTTGCAGGTTCTGGCTGAGCGCATGATACATCCGTGCCAGTAGCACATGTCCTGTGTAGCTTTCCAACCAAACATGGAACCACCAATGGAGACATTAGATTCTGCTGGAACTACACCCTAGGCTTATGGGAGATGTTTTCAAGATACATCTCCAAAAGGACGTCATCGGGTGAATTTTACAAAGGGTTAAGGAACCTGCTTTATTTTCTACAAACATTGGGTTGTACATTGAGCTTCACAGTACATTAATCCTCATACATTTATCCGCTTAGCTTCTCCTGCCCACACAGTTCTGACAAGCATGCAGAGTAAGCGCACTACCTGAGTAATGAGCAAGCAACTGCGTGACTTGTACCTGCCCGAACAACAAGACCACCAAAAAGATCATATCTGATATCAGTAATAACGTGTGAGGGATCATACGAGATCATGTGGAGATCGCCATCAGAGAACCCACCAAATACAACACCCAGAAGACGTATCATTGGCATCTCCAGACTTGTCTCTCTCGAAACCTTTTATAAAGCCATGCACTAATGCCAACTTCACATATAATGGGGTTTATGTAAAGAACCCAATGGTGGCCCCTGGCGTTGACTCGACGATTCGAATGTCCACCTCAACTTGTAGTGGGACCTCGAATGATTCCTATGGTCAACACCACAGTTCTCAAGTCCACTTATTTTTGTACCCTTGGAGGTCCAAGTGTATACAGCCCATAGAGGCAGGCCATGTGGCTGCTGTTAGTCCCACCCTTTGTTGGTCCTTTCCCCTTTTCGACCAGTACAGGTCTCTCTTCTCCAGGAACTGCATTGGTATCAAGCAGGGCAGTAGAGATTTGTCCCAAGGGTCATGGACAGGACGTGAAGGGGGAAATAAGGTCCTTTTGTCCTGGCTGCCCAAGTTTAGCATCATAGTTAGAGGCATATTATAATATTTACTATGGGGTCCCCTTTTTACCATCGGATGAGCTTTCTCATGTGCCAATTCGTCACCCTTCTTGAGTATTGAACCTCAACTGAAAAGTTGTGTGGCAGGGAAGGGAAGTGACAACTGCTCTGACCTCATATCACAAAAAGTGGTTGTCACTTCTGGTTGTCCACTGCCTGGACAAACCGAGCTGAAGATCTATATTGTTCATCACTCATTACTGCATGTCATGGATAGGAGAATCAATGTGAACAAGCCAGAGTTGGAATTTCTCTATGAAGTCAGCATCTCTACAAGGCTTTACATGGTGGAATGTACAGGTCGAATGGTGTCTGTCCTAGTTTAGTTGGAGCACCCCTCTAAACTAGGGTATCGGAAAGACTAGTTGCAATTGACCCATTGGTCAATCAGTCGGGCCAGCATACGACACATGATAATGGGCCAGTAGACATTTCCCTCTCGAAAGCCTAGTTCAAGTCAGTCTATGTTACTGACTGGTCAAAAGGGATCACGGAAGCCACCACATAGTCTCATTGGTATATGCCGCATACTTATTTCTTGCCCACTCTTAGGGACTTCAGAGGCCATTGCACCCATGAAGTCCTTTTCCAGATGCCTCTTTTTAAAGGGGTCAATCGTCGTAACCAGACCCAATGCTGAGAGCTAAAAATCCACATTGGACTAAGAGAACTTTGAGCAAAAATAGTCCCAGTCCAGCAGCTACTGTCTTCGAGTGTCTTTTTACCGAAGCCAAGATTGACCGTATTTTATACTGACCTAGTCATTCAGCCCAATGTTCTCTTATCGGAGTCTTCAGCATATAAATTATTTGTTTTAATGTTCTAACATGTGCAATGCAATGATAAGAGAGAGGCTGACGTAGTCCACACAGCTCTTAATAATGCAAGAGGCTAATGTAATGTTGCTAAATAAAACCGAAATAAAAATGGATGGCTGCTCCCTTTGAGACAAGACGGACCTAATATTTCTATAATACAATGTACGAATGGATGAGGAAGGGAAACGCGCTTAATCTTCAGAATTCACATGAGAGGAATGTCCTTGAAACTGTCATATTCTTCCATTACTATGTAGGCTTATCTGAGGGATTCAGAAGAACCAAGTTTATCATCTACAACCAGTTGCCATTTAAATGCAGACCAAGAAGAGCTTAGGTTCCATAAATGCAATCCCAGTCACTGTAGTAAGGCCTGCCGAAAAAAGGATCCATCCCCAAAGTCCATGGGAGCACTGCAATGGTAGTGGAAGCCAACAAAAGGGTCATGATGGCTTCTTCTCGACAATGTCAAGTATGGCGTGAACCAACGTCAGGGGGTCGAATTTTAATTTAGTCTCTTTCACGAATGTTGACCAACCAGAAATTGGTGACAAGTCCTTCCAGAGATGACCATGAATGTGGAGGGTTAAATCCCTCACATCAATAAGCTCTACAATTTTAGCCAAATGTTTGTAATGGTGGGGCCAATGTTCCCCAACCATGTCCTTCAAGAACCCTGTAAAGAACTAATCTTCACAAACTGTATCTGATTGGTCAAAACTTTGGTTTGATTTACTCCAATCACACTTTAGGAGTGAGGGTTATTCCACACTCAACGTAAAGCCAGTAGGTAACCAGATATATTTTCCACCCTTTACAGATTACAAGGCCTACGAGGATGCAGCTGAAGAGTTTCACCCCTACATACCGTTCTTCGCTACTTTTGACAGCAAGGTAAGATTAATTTAATACTAGTCCGAAAAGTTGCTCAGGTTGAAGGAAATTACGTCAAATACTATCGATTCTGCTTAATTCCACCTTAGGTTATCTTCTAGCATACTTTGAGACCTATCAGAAGATGACATCTGTAAAGGTCCATGAGTTACCATTAAAGAGGTTGTCTCATGAAGTGAACTCCTGTCCAAAAGCCCTGTTAGAGCATAAGAACATCATAGAGGGAAGTCCCCTACACCAGATTCCTGCATGAACAAGAACGGAGAGCCACTCTATAAGAGTGACTCCTGTTCTGGCTGACTTGAGTCGTCCATATATTACTATCGTCATGGCTGCCTAGGCCACCACGGGTGCTCAGTAATGTAGGGCACTCAGTAATGTCCCAGAACTTGTTTATACTAGTCAGATGTTTCCATAACTTAAATCTCTATCAAGGCTCGTCTTCTAAGGTGCCAACTGGGGCTGGCATAAGCAGCAAGCACACCCTAGGCAGATGCCAGGGCTCACTGAACCTGGTAAGGCCCATGGTGAGCTCTACACTCGTCAAGCTAAAAGTTGGGGTAGCCGGGGGTCCACTGTAACTGTCACCTAAAGTCCTACTAGTCAGATGTTTCTTCCAATAACTCCAATGTCTATCAAAGTTCGTCTTCTTAAGGAGTCAACTAGGGCTGGCATCAGCACCAAGCAAACCCAGGCAGATGCCAGGGCTCACTGAACCTGGTAAGGCCCATGGGGAGCTCTTCACTTGTCAAGCTAAAGGTTGGGGTAGACAGGGGGCACACTGTAACTGTCACCTAAAGTCCTACTAGTCAGATGTTTCCATAACTCCAATCTCTATCAAGACTCGTCTTCTAAAGGAGTCAACTAGGGTTGGGTCTCAGCACCAAACATACCCAGGCAGATGCCAGGGCTCACTGAAACAAGTAAGTCCCTTGGTAAGCTCTACATTAGACTAGTTAAGTGTAGGGTAAACAGGTCGTCCACTGTGGCTGTCACCTAAAGTCCTTCTAAGTGTTGCAACAACACCACCTGTAATGGAATTGGTAAGGCGTTCCAACTCATAGACCCCCACCGATGTTGCCTTCTGACAAGTCTCAATGACCCATCAGGAGGAAAGGTCAATATCGCGTGCTAGTCCTCACACGCTCATGCTGTTTGTTGCGTCACCCCAATATCAGAGAACAGACCAAAATCTATTAATGTGACGGAAACACAAGATACAAGTCGGTGGCCAGACCGAGTAATGAGTATTTTGATACAATTCCCTACATTGCAATTAAAATCCATGACTGCTACTTTGGCTGTCAGCGAAATACTGTGTATTCAAGATAAGGATAGTTAGTCACCGACTTGTCACATACAGAGGCAGCATTGGGTGGTATAGGTAGGTAATTAGTCACGGCATTGCTTTACCGTGACTTTAAAATCTTTAAAGGGATAAAACAATAAATCCAGCCGGACAGTAACAATGAACACTAATGGTGCAGTAAACACTCAAATCCTCCTAATCATATCCTAAAAACAAACCATAAACCTAAAAACATAGATTTTGATGAAGACCCGTTTCTTTATTCTGAATGCTCCTCCTCGTTTCATGTTCCTGGGAGGAGCCATTAACTGTGCTCATTGTCGCCCCCTGCCAAAAGTAATGGGGAAAGGATTTTTGATGCCTATTGAAGATTTACCCTGACAAACCAACCTACCGGAAGAACATTGACAAGTATCGTTACTATGTTGATAGAAAAATGGGTTCCAGCTTATGGTCTGCTCCACTGGACAGAACCCTTATAGTCGATAAGATATTTGGTTATTAATTATTACATTGACTTCCCTATCGAAATATGAGTAAGCAATAAAAAATATCTTCTTTCCCAATGAGTGGAGTGGTCATCGTATCGAGACCAAATTGTCCCATGTGTGGTCAGCTATCCAAGTTTTAACATTACTGGCCTATCCAATGTGTGATCAGTGGAGGTCCGACTACTGGGGCTCCTACCGATCAGCAGAACAGTGGGACCCCCACCGATTAAATATTAATAGCCTATCCTAAGGATATTACAGTCCCGGGAAACCTCTTTGAAAACAAAAAATGTATTGAACATTTTAAAAAGTTGGCAGGATGATATCACTACTCTTTTTGTTTTTGGTGTAACCTATATGTTTATAATCTATATATTTTTTCATGGAGGAATCCTTCCAGTTCTACGTTTGTTGTTCACATTCTCCTGATTGGTTGAACATCTTCGAGAATATGCCAAGATGAAATTTCAGAAAGGGTTAAAAAAAAGTTGACAGGACAGCACCGGGATTAGTTCTGACGCACTCTTTAGTATAAATAGGCAATAAAATACCGTCTGCCTTCACGAGTTACAGCTAATGTGCCATACATGTGTGCAATAACAAACTTAATTGCTTTACTGCATCCCAATTGATTTCTGCTGTAGGCTCAAACTACGTATGATGTATTGGAGTAGACGTCTTATCATTAGATTACACATAAGAAGCGGAGAAGTCAACTTACCGAGCTACTTTGGGCAAAACGGTCCAGGGACATCTAATCGATGTTCATTATAGACATGGTGATAAAATGACCAGAGGGTTCAGTCTAAATTCGTTCAATTTTATGGGCATTTCCTAAAATTGTTATGGATTGTTGATTGTTCTGGTCTGATCGTTAGGGGTATTTGGTGGTCATTGCCTTGATCCCTTGGGATCCATATTGGTCATTGATTCTGGGAAGGTTTGGTTTATGGAAAATTTGGGTATAAAGAAATGAAACCTCTGATGATCCCAACAATACTGAGTCTTATCCAATAGAGACCTCCCATAATCCGTTGAAGTCTCCTCAAATATTGTTTAACACATCCAGATGGAACATGTTGGGTGGGATAGGGAGAGAAGGAGTTATGATGGTGGCATTAGAAGGATTCTGGGTGGGAACCAAGGGCAAGCAGTGGTGTACAAGATCTTATTGCTACCTATAGGGTCAGACTGATCTTTGCCATATCATAAGTGATCCAGCCACTTTACACATTTGGTAAGATAAATTCTCTTCTTCTGAATCCAGGTTGCCAAGAAGTTGACTCTGAAGCTGAATGAGATTGACTACTATGAGCCCTTTCATGATGAGCCCGTGACAATTCCCAACAAACCCAACAGTGAGAAGGAGATTGTAGACTTCCTGCACCATCACAAGAGGTAAGTCACTGCTAGCCTGGCACTCTAGAGCTGGAGGAACTTAAATCTTCTTAACTGATGCCCCTTACAATCACCAATGCCAACCATAGACCATGTCAACTTCATGAGAAGACCCCAACATCAAGAATCCAACTCAACTATTCAACGCCTCACCTATCATTTGCCTGGAACTGTGACATTGTGTTCATGGACCAGACAAGTCCAGTAACAATTATCTCATATCTTTGAGGTTTCCCATTTTGGGACAACATTTTACCAGTCGGAAGATACCACTGGTGGGAACTGTGAGATAAATCCACCATAGATTTAGAACAAGAAGCAATTGGGGTTTTCAACCATTCAATACTCGAATCTGTGAGAGATTTAGCTACCGTCCATGATAATTGTCTGCTCAACAACTCTGGAAGCAATTAGGTATCATCTGTCCATCTCCAGTGAGGGACGAGAGGCAGAAGTGTTCTCTAGGGAAGTTACCATGGCACCGGGCAAAATAATTTAGCTGCTATGGAAACATTTGATATAACACGAACAGTCTCACCTATTTTACATGAAGGTTGATTTAACCAAAAGCTCTCCCTTCAGCTACAAAATGTATCATTATATAGGATCATTGTATATAGGAGCAGTATTAAAGTAGTTATATTCTTGTATATAGGGGGCAGTATTATAGTAGTTATATTCTTGTATATAAGGGCAGTATTATAGTAGTTATATTCTTGTATATAGGAGCAGTATTATAGTAGTTATATTCTTGTATATAGGGGGCAGTATTATAGTAGTTATATTCTTGTATATAGGAGCAGTATTATAGTAGTTATATTCTTGTATATAGGAGGCAGTATTATAGTAGTTATATTCTTGTATATAGGAGCAGTATTATAGTATTTATATTCTTGTATATAGGAGCAGTATTATAGTAGTTATATTCTTGTATATAGGAGGCAGTATTATAGTAGTTATATTCTTGTATATAGGGGGCAGTATTATAGTAGTTATATTCTTGTATATTGGAGCAGTATTATAGTATTTATATTCTTGTATATAGGAGCAGTATTATAGTAGTTATATTCTTGTATATAGGGGCAGTATTATAGAAGTTATATTCTTGTATATAGGGGCAGTATTATAGTAGTTATATTCTTGTATATAGGGGGCAGTATTATAGTAGTTATATTCTTGTATATAGGGGCAGTATTATAGCAGTTATATTCTTGTATATAGGGGAGTATTATAGTAGATATATTCTTCTATATAGGAGCAGTATTATAGTAGTTATATTCTTGTATATAGGGGGTAGTTTTATAGTAGTTATATTCTCGTATATAGGAGCAGTATTATAGTAGTTATATTCTTGTATATAGCAGCAGTATTATAGTAGTTATATTCTTGTATAAAGGAGTAGTATTATAGTAGTAATATTCTTGTATATAGGGGCAGTATTATAGTCGTTATATTCTTGTATATAGGAGCAGTATTATAGTAGTTATATTCTTGTATATAGGGGCAGTATTATAGAAGTTATATTCTTGTATATAGGGGCAGTATTATAGTAGTTATATTCTTGTATATAGGGGGCAGTATTATAGTAGTTATATTCTTGTATATAGGGGCAGTATTATAGCAGTTATATTCTTGTATATAGGGGAGTATTATAGTAGATATATTCTTCTATATAGGAGCAGTATTATAGTAGTTATATTCTTGTATATAGGGGGTAGTTTTATAGTAGTTATATTCTCGTATATAGGAGCAGTATTATAGTAGTTATATTCTTGTATATAGCAGCAGTATTATAGTAGTTATATTCTTGTATAAAGGAGTAGTATTATAGTAGTAATATTCTTGTATATAGGGGCAGTATTATAGTCGTTATATTCTTGTATATAGGGGGCAGTATTGTAATAGTTAAATTCTTGTATATAGGAACAATATTATAGTAGTTATATTCTTGTATATAGGGAGCAGTATTATAGTAGTTATATTCTTGTATATAGGGGTAGTATTATAGTAGTTATATTCTTGTACATAGGGGGCAGTATTATAGTAGTCATATTCTTGTATATAGGGGGCAGTATTATAGTAGTTATATTCTTGTATATAGGAGCAGTATTATAGTAGTTATATTCTTGTATATAGGGGGCAGTATTATAGTAGTTATATTCTTGTATATATAGGGCAGTATTATAGTAGTTATATTCTTGTATATAGGGGCAGTATTATAGTAGTTATATTCTTGTATATAGGGGGCAGTATTATAGTAGTTATATTCTTGTATATAGGGGCAGTATTATAGTAGTTATATTCTTGTATATAGGGAGCAGTATTATAGTAGTTATATTCTTGTATGTATAAAGGGCAGTTCTATAGTAGTATATTCTTGTATATAGGGAGCAGTATTATAGTAGTTATATTCTTGTATATAGGGGCGGTATTATAGTAGTAATATTCTTGTATATAGGAACAGTATTATAGTAGTTATGTTCTTGTATATAGGAGTAGTATTATAGTAGTTATATTCTTGTATATAGGGGGCAGTATTATAGCAGTTATAGTCTTGTATATAGGCGCAGTATTATAGTGGTTATATTCTTGTATATAGGGGGCAGTATTATAGTAGTTATATTCTTGTATATAGGGAGCAGTATTATAGTAGTTATATTCTTGTATATAGGAGCATTATTATAGTAGTTATATTCTTGTATATAGGGAGCAGTATTATAGTCGTTATATACTTGTATATAGGGGGCAGTATTATAGTAGTTATATTCTTGTAGATAGGAGCAGTATTATAGTAGTTATATCCTTGTATATAGGGGGCAGTATTATAGTAGTTATATTCTTGTATATAGGAGCAGTATTATAGTAGTTATATTCTTGTATATAGGGGCAGTATTATAGTAGTTATATTCTTGTATATAGGAGCAGTGTTATAGTAGTTATATTCTTGTATATAGGAGCAGTATTATAGTAGTTATATTCTTGTATATAGAGGCAGTATTATAGTAGTTATATTCTTGTATATAGGAGGCAGTATTATAGTAGTTATATTCCTAATCCTATCATGTGTGATAGTCTGCTGAGCTGTGTATCTAATCCTATCATGTGTGATACAGTCTGCTGAGCTGTGTATCTAATCCTATAATGTGTGATACTGTCTGCTGAACTGAAGTATCTAATCCTATCATGTGTGATACAGTCTGCTGAGCTGTGTATCTAATCCCATCATGTGAGATACTGTCTGCTGAGCTGTGTATCTAAGCCTATCATGTGTGATACTGTCTGCTGAACTGAAGTATCTAATCCTATCATGTGTGATACTGTCTGCTTAGCTGTGTATCTAATCCTACCATGTGTGATATGTGTGCTGAGCTGTGTATCAAATCCTATCATGTGTGATACTGTCTGATGAGCTGTGTATCTAATACTATCATGTGTGATACTGTCTGCTGAGCTGTGTATCTAATCCTACCATGTGTGATACTGTCTGCTGAGCTGTGTGTCTAATCCGATCATGTGTGATACTGTCTGATGAGCTGTGTATCTAATCCTATCATGTGTGATACTGTCTACTGAGCTGTGTATCTAATCTTATCATGTGTGATACTGTCTGATGAGCTGATGTATCTAATCCTATAATGTGTGATACTGTCTGCTGAGCCAGTGTATCTAAGCTTGCCATGTGTGATACACCCTCAGATAGCTCTATATTCCCCATCATGCAATGTTACTATATTTCCCTTCAGACGAACGTGGGTGAGGTGCCCCCGCGCGGGTCCCGTTTTCACGCATTCATATATACTTGAGTCTATGGAGGGATCGGTGAAAACAGAACGAAATATGACATGTTCTATTCTTCCACGTGCCCTTCACATGTTCTGCTGAAATAACGGTCGTGTGAACGGCCTCTTAAAATCCATGCGTCCGCGTGGCGCCGTCGTTTTACTCTACGTGCGTCTGCCTTACATGTGGTGCGAGGGACGTGGAGCCTCTTTGTAGCAGGTGTCTCTTTGCTTCACAATCTCTGGAGGGTTAACAGTAGATAAGAGACTTCTCGTAGCGCCGTATTTCTGATGAAGTCGCCTCTCCACAGACACAATTGGTTGCCATGACAGCGAGGCCTCCGTGCACAAAGTAATAATACCTTATTTTTGTTGTTTCTTGTATATCGGAGCCGCATGGACTCCAAGGACAGCAGGTGCCGGGACGGAGACCTCAGACATTAGAGGAAAAGAAGGAAAAGTAGCAGATTTTTCTACACATAAGCCCCGCCTTTGAATCATTTAGCCACACCCCTTCATTTCCTGTCCACTGCCCCAATAACCATAGCCATGGTTCCTCCATAACAATAGTCTTGAACAGGTAATCGGCCGTAGACTCGGCCTTAAGAAATTATTTGGTAGATTTGGCAAACTGTTGGGTCAAATTTTACCAAGAAGGACCATTCTTAAGACCCACAGTCAACCAATATCTTTCAAAAAGTCGATCGCCCAGACTTTCTTTAACAATTCTTTGGTGGCTCCGGCCTAATCTTGGGTTTTTGGTCATAGAATGGCCATTTGTGGGTGTAGAGAGGTAGTCCACTGTCTAGGTGATCTTCCGGTAGGAAGCCATAGGTTGAACTCAGAAGAAGCTACAGTCATAGGGGTAGATATAGGGCGTGCAGAGGTAGCAGTTGCTATGGGTAGGACCTGAAGGGGCCCAAATGCCCATCTGTCACATAAGAGGACACCACTATTGTAAATGGCACATGATAGGTGAGGGGCCCCGTTACAGATTTGATATTGGGGCCCAGGATCTCCAAGTCATGCCTCTGGCTACAGTCTAATATTTTCTTGGATTTCTCGGGTGGATGACTGGTCACTTATAAGGGGTCCTCTTATGTTTAGGGTACATTTTTGATTATGTTTCTATTATTCACCTGTATTGTTCTTGGAAATACAGACTCTTTCTTATGTCTTCCAGACCAACACTGAGAAAACTCCAGCCTGATAGCATGTACGAGACCTGGGTAAGTAAATTTCACCCTATTAATACCTAGTGTCAGGGGCCTACCAAAAATACCTCTTTACTATGCTGCCAGTACCCTAAAGGGGTTGTCCAATTTAGAAAACCTATTTTCAAGTACCCTATGAGTTCATAGAGCAGTCCAGTTTTTAGGTTTTTCAGCTAGTGGCCAGAGTGTTGAGCGGTAATAAAGAGCTTTCCTCTCAGGAGGACCTGTCCTGTCCTACACACACAACACATTGATATGAATGGACACTGTGTAATACTTCATTTCTCCTGTGGGGGCACTGTAGGGAAATTAAACACTTACTGCCAGGTTTTCACACAGATCACAGCCGATCACTAGGGGTTCCAGCAGGGGGACACATTGTAATCAGCTTATTGTCAAGGGACCCTTCTAACAAGAAGACATTTTCCAAAGCGGAGAACCCCCTTAAATATTTAACTCTTCTGCTCCTGTTTTCCTATGGTAACACTTACTGTTCCGTGTTCTTCTATTTCAATGTTATTATTGGGGCATTGTGGATCCATGTCGGCATTCACATGAATATTTACACCCTGACTGGCCTGAGTCATGGCAGTTGTGGTTGTATATGTGTAGACATTGATGCGGATGGTGACTTGGATGAACACAGTGCCCTCATGTTAGATGTATGTATATCAATTTTATGTTTTTTTTGTACTTTTGCTTTACATTACGTAATTGATTTTGTATGAAGTACATCACTACTACTACATTGAATCCCATTAAACCTTCATGGCATTATTAATGTGCACTATGTTGCGGCGTATACAGCGATCATATAGCCATGACTCACTGAGGCAGCGGAAGGTGTTATCTGTGGCACGATGTGTCATTACAGAGATTAATATAGGGGATACAAAGCAGAACTAATGAAAGTAATAAGTAACAGATGTAATAAAGGCAGGCGAGATACAAGCAGAAAGAGGCAAGAGCTGAGAATGATGGCAACAATGACTACTACATTAGTCAATGCATGGAACTAAAGCCGGCCATAGACATAGTATAACTATCGCCAATAGTTATCCAAGTCCTACATTAATACGTGTGTATGTCATTTCCATAGAGCAGGGGACAACCCTGGCACCATTTATAGACCACGGGATCCTTGTTTTCCCTATTGGCTTCTCTCCGTCGAGTGTCTACCAGGCCCTTAGAATGGGTACACCAGACGCCATGAACACTAGGTGGTTAGAGGATCATTCTATCAACCCAGTATTCATGGTGTCTGGTGGACTCATACTATGGACCTGGTAGACCGTTGGCTTAGAGTTGTCAATAGGAAAAACAAGGATGGGTTTTTCCTGTCCGAGCCTTGTTTTCCCCTGGAGATAAGGATCCACTATCAACCCAGTATTTATAATGTCTGGTGAACTCATACTGTGGACCTGGTAGACTCTAAGCCAACGGTCTACCAGGTCCAGAGTATGCGTCCACCAGACACCAGGTTTAGACAGGAAATCCATCCTGTTGAACCCTTGTTTTGTCCAATGACATCTCTCAGCTGAGGGGCTACCAGACCCCATGCTTACTGGGTAGTTAGGGTATCCTTATCTCCAGAGCAAAACAAGGCTCAGACTGGAAAAACCCATCCTTGTTTTCCTTTTTGATATCTATGAGACGACGGTCTACCTAGTCCATGGTATAAATCCCCCAGACACCATGAATACTGGGTTGATAGAGAATCATTATCTACAAGGGGAAAACAAGGATCGTACAGGAGAAAAAAAACATCCTTGTTTTTCCTATTGACAACTCTAAGCCAACGGTCTACCAGGTCCATAGTATGAGTCCACCAGACACCATGAATACTGGGTTGATAGAGGATCCTTGTCTCCAGGGAAAATAAGGCTTGGACAGGAAACAAACCATGCTTGTTTTCCCTATTGACATCTCTCAGCTGGAGGGGTCTACCAGGTCCATCATATGAGTCCACCAGATACCATGAATACTAGGTTGATTGGGGATCCTTATCTCCAGGGGAAACAAGGATCATGCAGGAAAAACCCATCCTTCTTTTCCCTATTGACATCTCTTAGTCAACGGTCTACCGGGTTTCTGGTATGAGTCCACCAGACACCATGAGTACTGGGTTGATTGAGGATCCTTATTTCCAGGGAAAACCAAGGATCGTACAGGAGAAGAAACATCCTGTTGGATCCTCGTTTTCCCTACTGACGTTTCTCAGCTGAGAATCTACCAGGCCTGTATGAACAGGTTCTCCAAAAGGACCAAAAAAATTACTCCAACTCTGTAAAATTACTCCCTACTATACAGCCATAATGAACATCCTCTTCTCATCACCCTATAGACTGTGTTGGGGTAAAATTGAGATGACAGTCACTCTGGTTTCCACAAAATAACCCCAATCAGAGGCGTTGAGTGGGCTCATGTATAAGATTTCCTTCCTCCTCAGGGCTCTAAGGATGTCACCTGGGCTCTTGGTTGAGATGACAGATAAACAGGGCTCATGGGAGCCACCTTCACATATACATCCCTACAAATTAGTTGTTTGGGTTGGACATTCCTTTGATCTGAATCCTCGAATGAATGAATCCATGAGAAAACTTTTTGTTGTCTGTAAGTTAAGAAAATGAGACGACTTCCCAGTGTTAATTGTTTCCAAATTTTTTTTTTTCTTACAGGAAGATGATTTGAATGGAATCCACATCGTAGCTTTTGCAGAAGAGGACGATCCCGGTAAGTGTTTCAGATTTTAATGGTTAAATACAAAAACATTCAAAAATGTTGTAAAATCTATGGTGAATTTCAGTACTGGAAGCACCTAGAAGATTACAGCCAATCCTATTGTTCTCCAACTCCTTTCAGGACACCAGAGTTGCCACCAAATTTGTCCACCAACCAAACGTTCATGGGTAAATTAAGTATTGGAATACCTCAACAAGCCCAACTTTTGGCTTCTGGTTGAGTGTATTGTCACCTTTATAGATGGACAGTTAGGAGAACATCTAAGTTCTTGAGTTACTTAATCTTCTCAAATATCAGTATTTGAACAATCTGATGTAAAATATTTAACATCCTCCATTAAGATTTTTCCTTTTAAAAATTCCGGTAAGGAATTTTATGGATTACGTCAATTAGAAATTCTAATTTTGGCTACAAAGAAGTTTTGAGGAACCTCATGGTTCCCCATTCTAAGAATCAATGATCTCCTTACCATTTACTAGCTGCAATGGAGAACCTAAGATAATTAAAGACTTGTAACTAAGGGAAGGTCTTGTTCATATTCTGTATTTCTGAATAGATGGTTATGAGTTCCTGGAAATCATCAAAGAGGTTGCAGAAGACAATACAGATAACCCAGACCTCAGCATTATCTGGATCGACCCTGAGGACTTCCCATTGGTAAGAAAACCCCCATATTTGGACATAGGAGATGACTATTGGCTTGATGGACACAGTTGTCTTATATTTTGGTATCTTCCCTGCCCATTGGGAATACCATAGAAAATTATACTTCAAATTTTTCACGAATGTTTCAATTTAATTACAATTAAAAATTGAAAGGACTTTCCTGGATTGTGTGTATTAATAGCCAATCCTTAGGATCGGCCATCAATATCTGATCAGTGTTGATCTGACCCCCACTGATCGCTGAAGAGTCGCATCCCCTTCATTGTTTACCCAGGCACAGCGCCATACATTTAGCTGTGGTTAAGCCTGGTATTGCAGCTCAGTCCCATTCACTTGTGTATCGATTCCTCACCATTTTTAAGATTTCTCCTTGCTTTCAGTGAATGGTATCATTTTTGTTCCACAAACATGCGTTGCTCATGCAGGTCCACGGCATGTTACAGTGTATCAGGGCCCTTTGTTCAGCTGCATTAGCAGTATGTAAATAATGTATGTTTTCATTCATTCACTGACAGCAAGTAGAGATATTGGAAACGGTGAGGAATTTAAAGGGATTTTCCAAGAGTGTAATATTGATGGCCTATCCGAAGGAAAGGCCATCAATATCTGATCATTGGGGATCAGACTGCCGACACCCCTGTCAATCAGCTGAATGAAGGGGCCGCATCCCCTTTATTATTTATCCAGTCACAATGCCGTACACATAGTTGTGGCTGTGCTTGGTACTGCAGCCTACATTCAAGTGAATCGGACTAACCTGCAGTACCAGGCACAGCCACAACCAAATGTACGGCGCTGTAACTGAGTAAACAATAAGGAATTTGCGGGGAGGTTGGGAGTTGGACCTCCACCGATCAGATATTGATGGCCTATCCTAAGGATATTACAGTCCCAAAAAAAACAAAACCTTTAGAACAATTTATATCAAATTTCCAAAAGGACTGAAAATACCATCTGGTCCTTTCAGTTGTGTCAAAAACATTCTTAATTGTTTTTGGATGTGCTGTGGCCGTAGCGCTATAAATGCCTTAATTAGTACTAGGAAGGCGACAATATCCTTTACGAGAATGCCGTATTGTCGCGCTGAGCTCACAAGGAACTGACTGTATTTTAGTTGAATAGCACGCAGTCCAAGATGGTTGCACCCTAGGAATAGCTGAATGGCATGTCCTTGGCATTCTTGGCACACTCCGCGTATCTTCAGAATGTGGAAACCGGGAAAGAGTAGAGACGTGTGGGTAATTGTATCTGCGTGCGCCCTTTATTTGATTCCTTCCTTTTGTTTTTTAGTTGATTCCCTACTGGGAGGATAAGTTTGGCATTGACCTGTCTCGCCCTCATATCGGCGTGGTGAATGTGTCAGATGTAAGTATGCTGGAGACACTACAACTATTGTCTTGTATGTTACGCGTTATGAACAGATTTTTTTTCCGTTTATTTTTGGTACATCTAAACAGCCAATTGAAACTCAAGGATTTACTGGTATTGCCGTAAAACATCATATGGCGATGTCACTAGTTTTGTTTTGTAAAAACTAATATCCTATCTGCCCCCTGGCCCTGCCTTGCTTTAAATTCAATGTAAAACCGAACCGGAGGAGCCACAGAGAAAGGATAGGGAGGAGAGAGCAGGGCCTGTGCATTTCTGTGAAGCCTGGGTGACTCTGTGACAAAATTATATCTCTGTAGCTACTAAAAATGGCTGTTGTAGGTTAGCTACTTCCAAGATCCAGCTACAGGAGGAACAAGAGGCACAGAACATGAGGGATTGACATAAACTATAATAAAAAGTTAAGCATTTATGAGATCCACCATGCTTGGACACCCAACCGTCGTTCCTTTGGCTCATGACTGTCTTCCAATTATACATTATAACACTTGCTTGATAGGATCAAATTGTAAAGCGCGTAGACCCACGTTGTTAACATCTCTCACAAGCTCCGAGACCTGTGCCGTCTCATCCTACAATCCTTGTATCTAATGAAGTAGATTGTCCCTGATTCACGTCTGTGGATATTGTGCTGCCTATTCACGTGTTCTTGTTCAGCAACCCTCCCCCCCACCCCCTAACTCCCATCTTTCGTCTTAACGTCTCTTTTGGTCTACAACGCTGAGCTTTGCGCATGTATAATTGGTTTACCAATGCTCTTCTGAAAGAATCCTCACGTTGCTATTGTTCGCCCGGCCTTTATGTCTTCCATCTCAGCTGTCTTTTTATCCCAATCCAACATTGTGTCCTTTCTGTGGAATAGAATTACGGCTTTCACGCTGAGGTCTGCTCATAATTTTCAGACGATACGGCTGTGCTATACAACAGTCTACTCTAGCTGTGGTCAGTAGACTTACCTCTTCATGCTGAGTCTAAAGTAAAGCCGTTTTAGTATCAAGATGCGCAAAACTTTATTGCCGTATCCAATGTCTACAAATCCAATTTTTAATAGACTGTTCTACCCCATCATTACCCTCAGGGACAAGCAATGGAATTACTACTTCCTTTGATTTCCTTCAAAACTGACCATAGATGGTGAGATGTTTCACCAACACCTGTGGTCAGTGAGACATCTCATGGTTCTCAGACTCCCATTGTGCCATCCCATGCCAACTGCCCAATGAGAGGTTTTGTCCAGGATTCTACTGGCCCACCAGAGAACCAGAGGAACGTCTGGTGGGCCAAAGCTTTGACAGAATAATGGGCCCCAGAGGTCGAGCAGAAGACAACCCCATTTGGAGCTCACAAATAACCTACCAGACCTTATTGACGATCTGGCCTGTGTGTGCAATGATAACCACAAAGTTTATGATGCAATTAAACGTGGATGGGCACATGTCCCGTATAGATAGAGGATGGCCCTCAGAATAATTTCCTCTGGTGTCCCCAAGAAACCCTAGTCCGAAACTGGTTTGAGCCTTCCATTTCTTCTAGAATCTCTTCGCAATACCAAGCACTTCTGTCAGTGGAGCTTATTAGCTTCCCATGTCCTTTTTGTCCCATCAGACCCAACTATTGAGCAGAGGTACTTTGATTCATATAGCAAGAATCTGTGATACTAATGGTAGCAAAACCATAGTTCTTGATTGATGGTGGAACTTTTTGAGATTTAACAAGATCTTGGAATTTTTCTCACAGGCCGATAGTGTTTGGATGGATATGGATGATGAAGAAGACCTGCCTACAGTAGATGAACTGGAAGACTGGATTGAAGATGTTCTGGATGGTGATATCAACACAGAAGATGATGATGACGATGATGATGACGATGATGATGACGACGATGATGATGACGATGACGATGATGATGATGATGACGATGACGATGATGATGATGACGACGATGACGACGACGATGATGATGATGATGACGATGATGATGACGATGACTAAACAGTCGTTAATTAAGTCGTTAGCATCTAACTAGATTATACGTACGTTATTCACACGTCAAAAAATCTAACTTTAGTAACAACATATTTTTTTATGAATTCTTGGAAGCTAATTAAGATTTACATTGATCCCATTAGTTTAACATCTACTACAAATCATCAAAATCATCATGGTTGACCCAGTGCTGTGGGCAAAGGCCATCTCACAACCAGGGCCACCAAAACACGACCTCTTAATCTCCCTTCATCTACTTCACTTGGCTCAAATTATTTATTTGTTTTTTATGACCACAAGATGACTATGCACCTTGATATACACTCATGGATAACCACCTAACACCAAAAATAATCCCATACTAAAGAGAACACATCAAAAGGACAGACTCCATGTCAAGGCCAAACTTCTGGGCACAGTTGTACCCTTAAATGGTCTCCTCAAGTGCCCATCAAGGGGTCAGAACAAGTGCTCCAACTCCTTAGAACCAGAATGCTCCTGTTTCTAAGGAGTCAGACCAAAAAGGACGTAGGTCCGGTGCCCCTCTAGACTATGCCGAATGGTTAAGAGGGCTTATTTTCCAATCCCCTGACTGGCACTTGGGGGTGGACGGGGCTGCACAATAGTGACCACTGTTTTAGTGCTATTCGGGCATCTGTCCCACTGATACGTTCTCTTAACCTTCATATTCTTACACCACAGTATTGGATTAAAATGTTTTTGAAATGTGATGCCAACGTCCCATGTTATACCCTTCACCCTGGATACAAATTTGGACATTTTGCAAAAAAATATTGTTTACTTTGGACATTTGATGTTTGCACAAAATTTATATTCGAAAGAATCCTGTCTATAAATTCATGCATCACTGTCAAGGTCTTAAATGGTTCTCTACTGTGACTTCTGTGGAAACAAAAACAATTCCCACAATTTGGAAAAAAGAAAAATGATAACACCCAAACCTTGTACGTGTCTTTCTTCTGTGTTGGGTATTGGAGTAGCTCTGGAAGGGTATAGAGGTAGCAGTTGGGGGTCTTCCGGGTAGGACCATAGACCACCTATGCTGCTCAGGAGATCAAGCTTGAGGGACAATGATATGATCTTCCTATACATCTTATATAGATCCTGTACAATGTGATGTCATCGATGGTGGTCACCTGTTTGGTGGTAGACATTGGCATAGATGTTCTTTCGAGCGAAGACTCTGGCCGGTATTGTGTTTTCTACTCATGTTGGCATTAAATACCAATACATACAGATGAACTGCTTAGGACTATGAGATAGCAGATTCATTGAATTCCATGCCAGTGCAGATGCCATGGTGAAGACTAACAGAAGCTGGTGGATTGTCTCATGTTGGGTATTATAGTGAGCGAGAAAAGTAAAATGATAAATATCAGACCACAAGTGCTCATTGAATCTATCGCGGCCACTTTATAGGAGAGCTCCACCCTGAGAAGATAGGTTTGGGTTGTCTTTTCCGTGACTGTTGACCCAACAGATCTCCATGACTGAGATAGATGGGACTTGTTCCACCTCTATGAGCTCCTCTCGTATACCAGGACTAATGGGAAAAGCAAGAAGCCAACTAAGAGTACCAGCTAGACAAGATGAAGGAACTCTAGATATGTTGAAGCTGAAACTCCACTTAAATGGCTTCAGGAAGAGGTAGTAGTCACATGACAAAGCTAGTAAGTGGAGATAGATGCTGGGTGCCAAAGGGGGGCAACGTGCTACTCTATGTTGGCCAATATATATAGACACATGGCTAGGGCTATAGAATTAGTTTCTGTCCTGGGCGAAGGAAACTCCAGTTACAAATGCCACTCCTCCTAAGAATACTTTGCCCCACCCCTGCTTAAAACATCTCACAGGCCACGCCCCTTACTACTATTTTATGTAGAAGATTGTCCGTAGAGCTCTGGCATGAGACGATGGGATTATTGGAAGGAGAATGTGACAGATAAACCGGGATAATTTTAAAATCTGAGAAAAATATAAAACATTGTAATATATTCTTAAATGTTCCATCTCTCAATATGACAATATAAAATTAGACAAGTGGAGGATCTCCGGCTCAGTCACACCACAGCTCCAAGATGTTCTCCACCATTTTTTGTTTTTTTGAGTAAGTTGTCTATTGTTGGGGAAAAAATTATATATATATTAATCAAGATTTTCCCACAATGCACTGCACACAGAGGGGTTAACCCAGACTACAGTCTATCTGTAAACAACAAGGGGAATAATTATATATAATATCCACTTGTGGGTCTGGAGCTTATGGTATAATTATACATCTTCCCGCAGCTTCAGTGTGTGATCTGCACAGCTTATGATTCAAATTATCTATCTATCTATCTATCTATCTATCTATCTATCTCATATCTATCTCATATCTATCTATCTATCTCTCTCTCTCTCTATCTATCTATCTATCTATCTATCTATCTATCTCATATCTATCTATCTATCTATCTATCTATCTATCTATCTATCTATCTATCTATCTATCTATCTATCTATCTATCTATCTATCTATCTATCTATCTATCTATCTATCTATCTATCTATCTCATATCTATCTCATATCTATCTATCTATCTATCTATCTATCTATCTATCTATCTATCTATCTATCTATCTATCTATCTATCTATCTATCTATCTATCTATCTATCTATAAAATTAACAGAGTCAACAGTAAGTGATCATCATAATACCAGTATCTATGTATCTGTGTATGAGGTTCTCTTATTATAACATGATCAAGTTGCAATGGTGTCTGCCATAATTTGGTCAAAATCAAGTAGCCATCTGTGTATCCGTTCACTTTTACATGAGAGTTATAAGCAGTGTCTCCAGGTTGGTGGCCAAGAACGTGATGGTAAATTTAATTTGACCAGAAATCAGATGGGTCAGCGGGATAGAACCTGTTTCATTTCATCTCAGGTCTCCAGCATGGCTTTTCTCTTGCTTGGTTACCGTGTAGACATCACAATATAGTAAGTAGAGAAAGGCGAGCTTTTCTGAAGGGTGTTTTGGAAACGGGACACCCATAGGAGGAAGCGAGTCTCAACAAACAATAATAGTGACGACTGGGAGGAAAGACAATCTAGACGCGCTAGTTAATTAACAATGTAATGGAAGCCGTCCTCATCTCCTCGTGTCTACCGGAAGGCCTTTATATGCATGAGGAGACGAGTCTAAGGACAGATGTCTGGTCAATAGCAGTACCAGAAGAAATATATATCGTGAAGAAAATGAACAACTTGAGTTATCACCTTGTCTAAACGTAAAGAGTTGTCACCAATCCAACGAGCGTTCCATACAAGTCCACTCACACTAAAGATGGATGATTGTCAAGTCAATCTTCTGGCTGATGGACCAGATTATGGAAGTTTCCACCACGCTATATTCCATAATACTATGATAATGGATTCAGGGATATACACCAAGAAGGAAGTCAAGTCCGAAACAGACTCTTCCTCCTGGTGATGGTTTCTGAACTTCGGTCAACCTCTTCACTACAGTGGCTATGGAGCAATGCCCGTCCTGGGGGTGACTCAGCAATCATCAAATTTTTGGAGTTGTCCCAGTTACAACCCTAAAGCAAAGTAGTGGCCAACATCTACGGAAAAGACACCACTGCTTGGAGGTGTTCATGTTCTGTAGATGAATCTTGTTTGTCTGATGTCTTGAGGTCACCGGGAGACACAAATGCATATGTACCATAAAGACAACACCTTAGGCCTTTGTGGGGATCGATGAGAGTGAAAGCCAAAACCAGTTTGGTCCCGCTTCCCATTGATGGTGTCCAAATTGAGCACCATGGAATCAGCAAGCAATGAAACCAGCTAGAGGGCCACTATGTCCATTACTCCTACAAGAGATAGGGAGGTCCTCTGGATGGGTTGGTGGTATGAATAATGTCTGGGAGTTGCCCTATTTTGCTAAGTCCCCCTTCCCCTGTCTAAGTAGACCTTACTACAGAAGATAACATATTAGACGTATGGCATGGTGCATTGTGGGTTAACTTCAAGAGCTGTAATCACCGTGGATTAAAGCTACAGGAACAGCAGAGGAATCTATAGATTAGAGTGATTCTTATCCATTAGCGTTTATAAATAAAACAGAATTAGAAGCCAGAAGAGATTCGCTGACCACGGTAGGCTGTCTCGTAGATCAATGTGATGTGTATTACGAGCCAGTGACCTGACATTGCCCGAAGCTAATGAACACTGGGAGACTCTGAATCTTTGCTTAGATAGAAGTCAATGATTTCACAACATCTGGTTGCAAATTGCCGTCAGTCTACTTGGGTCAGATGACCATGACATGGCCAAAAACTCATCACAACTAAATACGTCCATGCACGTGTATGGTGTTATCAGTGATGGATTAGGATCATGATTGGTTTATTCAGGTAAACCTTAATTTCTCCGAGTCCATATCGATAAAGAGCAATGACACCCGTAATTGTAATGGACATTACTGGGATTACCAAGCTTTTGGACCTTCAGATGTATTTAAGGGCAAGTTATAGAGAGCAGTACATGTTCCACTTCATTTTGAAGGTGTTTGATGGTGTTGGGGTCAAAACTCTGAGCAGACTGATCGAGGTCTTCCACATCTACCTCTAACTTGGCCAATCATCTTATATGGACTAGGGGACATTGTCTTGCTAATATGAGAACGTGCCTTCCATAAAGCTCTCAACAATATTGAAGGATTGAGGTTTACGGGACACAATTAATTTGTTAGGTTCACGTCCATTCAGCTACAAGAGTATCAGTGAGGTCAGACACTGATGTTGGGTGATAAATGTTGGGTGGCGAAGTCAGGCTTGGATTCCTGTTCATTCTGAATGTGTTCCATGGGGCTTGGGTGGGGACTCTGAGCAGCCTGACCAAGTTCTTCCACATCTACATACGATTTGGCCAACCATTATATATGGACCAGGGTCATTGTCAAATAAGAACCTTCCTTCTCACAAATAAAGTTCTCAATGATGTTGAAGGGTTGCAGGTTTACTAGACACAAGGGATAAGTGGGGAGTCATATCTGTTTAAGCCGAAGAGCATTAGTTACATCAAACACAGATGTTGGGTTATATATTTTGGTTGATGTTGGGATCATAAATGTTGAGTGGTGTTGGGTGATAAGGCCTGATGTTGAGTGATGAATGTTGGGTGACGAAGTCAGGCTTGGCTTCCTGTTCATTCTGAATGTGTTCTATGGAGCTTGGGTGAGGACTCTGAGCAGCCTGACCAAGTTCTTCCACATCGTTATGCAATTTGGCCAACCATTTTATATGGACCAGGGCCTGATGATGGGTGATAAATGTACGGTGACCAAGTCTGGCTCACAGCTCATATTCTAGTTCAATATGAATGTACTTAATATCGTTTTGGTCAGGACTCTTAGCAAGCATCAAGATCTTCCACATCTACATCCAATTGGCCAACCATGATATCCGTTCAGTACGGTCATTATCATGCTGACATAGAAACTGTCTTCGACAAATTACTACCAAAGATTTAGAGGCACAAAGTTATCTACCATGTTGATGGGTAGATAGATGCCAATTTAGAGCACATTCTAGGGTAACCCTCTTCCTTTAGCAATAACTTCTCCCAATACCCAAAGTTAATAGACTTCATCTTCTCTTATCCGTAGCCTGGACTATTTACACTTTACATGCTCCTCCAATTATGACCCACATTCACCCCACTCAGTGTTGATTTTAAGTCCCTATTACGCCTGTTGCTTTGAGAATTATAGACCAGGCAAAAGCCTGTCTAGCTTCCCACTTTGCGACTCTACCTGGCCAATCATGAGATATCCCCTGCAGAGACCGCACTACAGGAGCTCAAAATACACATCTGTCCAAGTTGTGAGAGACACATTTGCAATGACAGTCAGTATTTCAGTATATAAATAGGACTTCCTTCCTCAGCCCAGCCCAGCTGTGCTGAATCCTAAATGAGGTGCCCATTGTGACAGATCATTATTTGCTGCTGAAAAACATGGAAAGCCGGGCATCCAGAAGACCATGAGCTGAAATACAATTTACTTAGTACTGGGGGATGGATAACGGCATTTATAAAGCTGGAGGTATTAAGGGGGCAGTATATTAGTAGTTATATACTTGTATATAGGGGCAGTAATATAGTCGTTATATTCTTGTATAGGGAGCAGTATTATAGTAGTTATATTCCTGTATATAGGGGCAGTATTATAGTAGTTATATTCCTGTATATAGGGGCAGTATTATAGTAGTTATATTCTTGTATATAGGGAGCAGTATTATAGTAGTTATATTCTTGTATATAGGGGGGAGTATTATAGTAGTTATATACTTGTATATAGGGGCAGTAATATAGGAGTTATATTCTTGTATAGGGAGCAGTATTATAGTAGTTATATTCCTGTATATAGGGGCAGTATTATAGTAGTTATATTCCTGTATATAGGGGCAGTATTATAGTAGTTATATTCTTGTATATAGGGAGCAGTATTATAGTAGTTATATTCTTGTATATAGGGGGCAGTATATTAGTAGTTATATACTTGTATATAGGGGCAGTAATATAGTCGTTATATTCTTGTATAGGGAGCAGTATTATAGTAGTTATATTCCTGTATATAGGGGCAGTATTATAGCAGTTATATTCCTGTATATAGGGGCAGTATTATAGTAGTTATATTCTTGTATATAGGGAGCAGTATTATAGTAGTTATATTCTTGTATATAGGGGGGAGTATTATAGTAGTTATATACTTGTATATAGGGGCAGTAATATAGGAGTTATATTCTTGGATATAGGAGCAGTATTATAGTAGTTATATTCTTGTATATAGGGGGCAGTATTATAGTAGTTATATTCTTGTATATAGAGGCAGTATATTAGTAGTTATATACTTGTATATAGGGGCAGTAATATAGTAGTTATATTCTTGTATATAGGGGGCAGTATTATAGTAGTTATATTCTTGGATATAGGAGCAGTATTATAGTAGTTATATTCTTGTATATAGGGGGCAGTATTATAGTAGGTATATTCTTGTATATAGAGGCAGTATATTAGTAGTTATATACTTGTATATAGGGGCAGTAATATAGGAGTTATATTCTTGTATATAGAAGCAGTATTATAGTAGTTATATTCTTGTATATTGGGGCAGTATTATAGTAGTTATATTCTTGTATATAGCAGTATTATAGTAGTTATATTCTTGTATATAGGGGCAGTATTATAGTAGTTATATTCTTGTATATAGGGAGCAGTATTATAGTAGTTATATTCTTGTATATAGGAGCAGTATTATAGTAGTTATATTCTTGTATATAGGGGCAGTATTATGGTAGTTATATTCTTGTATATAGGGGCAGTATTATAGTAGTTATATTCTTGTATATAGGGACAGTATTATAGTAGTTATATTCTTGTATATAGGGGGCAGTATTATAGTAGTTATATTCTTGTATATAGGGGGCAGTATTATAGCAGTTATATTCTTGTATATTGGGGCAGTATTATAGTAGTTATATCCTTGTATATAGGGACTGTATTATAGTAGTTATATTCTTGTATATAGGGAGCAGTATTATAGTAGTTATATTCTTGTATATAGGGGGCAGTATTAAAGTAGTTATATACTTGTATATAGGGGAGAGTATTATAGTAGTTATATTCTTGTATATAGGGGGCAGTATTATAGTAGTTATATTCTTGTATATAGGAGGCAGTATTATAGTAGTTATATTCTTGTATATAGGGGCAGTATTATAGTAGTTATATTCTTGTATATGGGAGAAGTATTATAGTAGTTATATTCTTGTATATAGGAGGCAGTATTATAGTAGTTATATTCTTGTATATAGGGGGCAATATTATAGTAGTTATATTCTTGTATATACGGGGCAGTATTATAGTAGTTATATTCTTGTATATAGGGCAGTATTATAGTAGTTATATTCTTGTATATAGGGAGCAGTATTATAGTAGTTATATTTTTGTATATAGGGAGCAGTATTATAGTAGTTATATTCTTGTATATAGGAGCAGTATTATAGTAGTTATATTCTTGTATATAGAGCAGTATTATAGTAGATATATTCTTGTATATAGGGGGCAGTATTATAGTAGTTATATTCTTGTATATAGGAGCAGTATTATAGTAGTTATATTCTTGTATATAGGAGGCAGTATTATAGTAGTTATATTCTTGTATATAGGGGGCAGTATTATAGTAGTTATATTCTTGTATATAGGAGCAGTATTATAGTAGTTATATTCTATATTCTTGTATATAGGAGCAGTATTATAGTAGTTATATTCTTGTATATAGGAGGCAGTATTATAGTAGTTATATTCTTGTATATAGGGAGCAGTATTATAGTAGTTATATTCTTGTATATAGGAGCAGTATTATAGTAGTTATATTCTTGTATATAGGGGCAGTATTATAGTAGTTATATTCTTGTATATAGGGGCAGTATTATAGTAGTTATATTCTTGTATATAGGAGCAGTATTATAGTAGTTATATTCTTGTATATAGGGGGCAGTATTATAGTAGTTATATTCTTGTATATAGGGGTAGTATTATAGTAGTTATATTCTTGTATATAGTGGCAGTATTATAGTAGTTATATTCTTGTATATAGGGGGCAGTATTATAGTAGTTATATTCTTGTATATAGGAGCAGTATTATAGTAGTTATATTCTTGTATATAGGAGTAGTATTATAGTAGTTATATTCTTGTATATAGGAGCAGTATTATAGTAGTTATATTCTTGTATATAGGGAGCAGTATTATAGTAGTTATATTCTTGTATATAGGAGCAGTATTATAGTAGTTATATTCTTGTATATAGGGGCAGTATTATAGTAGTTATATTCTTGTATATAGGAGCAGTATTATAGTAGCTATATTCTTGTATATAGGGGAAGTATTATAGTAGTTATATTCTTGTATATAGGGGCAGTATTATAGTAGTTATATTCTTGTATAATGGGGCAGTATTATAGTAGTTATATTCTTGTATATAGGAGCAGTCTTATAGTAGTTATATTCTTGTATATAGGGGGCAGTATTATAGTAGTTATATTCTTGTATAATGGGGCAGTATTATAGTAGTTATATTCTTGTATATAGGAGCAGTATTATAGTAGTTATATTCTTGTATATAGGGGGCAGTATTATAGTAGTTATATTGTTGTATATAGGGGCAGTATTATAGAAGTTATATTCTTGTATATAGGAGCAGTATTATAGTAGTTATATTCTTGTATATAGGGGGCAGTATTATAGTAGTTATATTCTTGTATATAGGGGTAGTATTATAGTAGTTATATTCTTGTATATAGTGGCAGTATTATAGTAGTTATATTCTTGTATATAGGGGGCAGTATTATAGTAGTTATATTCTTGTATATAGGAGCAGTATTATAGTAGTTATATTCTTGTATATAGGAGTAGTATTATAGTAGTTATATTCTTGTATATAGGAGCAGTATTATAGTAGTTATATTCTTGTATATAGGGAGCAGTATTATAGTAGTTATATTCTTGTATATAGGGAGCAGTATTATAGTAGTTATATTCTTGTATATAGGAGCAGTATTATAGTAGTTATATTCTTGTATATAGGGGGCAGTATTATAGTAGTTATATTCTTGTATATAGGGACAGTATAATAATAGTTATATTCTTGTGTATAGGAGCGGTATTATAGTAGTTATATTCTTGTATATAGGGGGCAGTATTATAGTAGTTATATTCTTGTATATAGTGGCAGTATTATAGTAGTTATATTCTTGTATATAGAGGGCAGTATTATAGTAGTTATATTCCTGTATATAGGGGGCAGTATTATAGTAGTTATATTCTTGTATATAGGGGGCAGTATTATAGTAGTTATATTCCTGTATATAGGGGGCAGTATTATAGTAGTTATATTCTTGTATATAGGGGGCAGTATTATAGTAGTTATATTCTTGTATATAGGGGCAGTATTATAGTAGTTATATTCTTGTATATAGGGGCAGTATTATAGTAGTTATATTCTTGTATATAGGAGGCAGTATTATAGTAGTTATATTCTTGTATATTGGGGCAGTATTATAGTAGTTATATTCTTGTATATAGGGGCAGTATTGTAGTAGTTCTATTCTTGTATATAGGGGGCAGTATTATAGTAGTTATATTCTTGTATATAGGAGCAGTATTATAGTAGTTATATTCTTGTATATAGGGGCAGTATTATAGTAGTTATATTCTTGTATATAGGGGCAGTATTATAGTAGTTATATTCTTGTATATAGGGGCAGTATTATAGTAGTTATATTCTTGTATATAGGAGCAGTGTTATAGTAGTTATATTCTTGTATATAGGAGGCAGTATTAGGGCGGGTTCACACATGGCGGAATTCCACTTAAATTCCGCTGCGGACACTCCGCAGCGTTAATCCGCAGCGGAGCCGTTTCTCCATTGACTTTCACTTTAAATTAGCAGTGTTCGTTTACACGATGCGTACAATTCCGCTGCGGAGCATAGGCTGCGGAGCGGAATTTGGTGTCCGCAGCATGCTCTGTCTGTTGCGGAGCAGTGGCGGACTCATGGCGGAATTTCTCCATTGACTTCAATGGAGATTCAAAGTTCCGCAATGAAGTCCGCAGCTGTCATGCACATGTCATGTGTGCTGCGGATACGTCTTGCTTTTTTAACTTGACATTTCTTCATTCTGGCTGGACCTATGTATTTCTAGGTCTACAGCCAGACTGAGGAAGTCAATGGGGCTCCCGTAATGACGGGAGCGTTGCTAGGAGACGTCTGTAAATAGTCACTGTCCAGGGTGCTGAAAGAGTTAAGCGATCGGCAGTAACTGTTTCTGCACCCGGGACAGTGACTACCGATCCCAATATACATGTATCTGTAAAAAAACATATAAGTTCATACTTACCGAGAACTCCCTGCGTCTGTCTCCAGTCCGGCCTCCCAGGATGACGTTTCAGTGTAAGTGACGGCTGCAGCCAATCACAGGCAAAGCACAGGCTGCAGCGGTCACATGGACTGGCGCGTCATCCAGGGAGGTCGGGCTGGATGCCGAAAGAGGGACGCGTCACCAAGACAACGGCCGGTAAGTATGAAAATCGTTTCCTTTCACTAGGGAAAGTGCTGTCCCTTCTCTCTATCCTGCACTGATAGGGAGAAGGGAAGCACTTTTCCCGCAGTCTGCAGCAGCTAGTCCGCATCAATGTACTGCACATTTTGTGCAGATCCGCTGCAGAATCTGCAACGCAGATTCTGTGCGGCATCGATGCGGACAGTTGCGGAGGAATTCCGCCATGTGTGGTCATGCCCTTATAGTAGTTATATTCTTGTATATATGGAGCAGTATTATAGTAGTTATATTCTTGTATATAGGAGCAGTATTATAGTAGTTATATTCTTGTATATAGGAGCTGTATTATAGTAGTTATATTCTTGTATATAGGGGGCAGTATTATGGTAGTTATATTCTTGTATATAGCGGCAGTATTATAGTAGTTATATTCTTGTATATAGGGGCAGTATTATAGTAGTTATATTCTTGTATATAGGAGGCAGTATTATAGTAGTTATATTCTTGTATATAGGGATCAGTAGTATAGTAGTTATATTCTTGTATATAGGGGGCAGTATTATAGTAGTTATATTCTTGTATATAGGGGCAGTATTATAGTAGTTATATTCCTGTATATAGGGGGCAGTATTATAGTAGTTATATTCTTGTATATAGGAGCAGTATTATAGTAGTTATATTCTTGTATATAGGAGGCAGTATTATAGTAGTTATATTCTTATACATAGGGGGCAGTTTGCTTTTGCTACATTAGATTATTTTACAGAGCCTGGTGTAAAGATTGCAGATCACCTGACCATGCTTTGTGCAGACACCGAATAAGCAGGGAATGTTAGTTTTGGGTGAGTCACATCTTTCAGAATCAACCTGTCACTATAACATCATTAGCTGGTCAGCATCAGGGGGGTGTTAATTTATAAAGATTTAATTTGCAATGGCGCCCCATAAATTACTTTCTCATGGTCCCGGCTGGTCCTAAGTTAGAATATTATTGCTTTGTGGGGGAGGGGAGCGACAACTGGATACTTTGTGCAGTAGTTGTCAGATTATAGCAGAGATTTAATGTAAGTTTATATAAAATAAAGCTAAATAACCCTGGTACCTTTTATATTCTCACCTTACCAGCCATAAAAAGAGAAGGTTTTGTTTGTGGTCGCATTACGGAACCGCTGACATTTACAGAAAAGATATGACATCACCCGCAATCGCTGAAGCCCAGGATCAAACCAAACGGGCATTTCAGTTTTTGGGTTGAGGAAAGAACAGCGAATTAATTCAAGGGGAAGGGGCACATAATAAAATGGAGAGGTAATGTATAAATATAAGTGCTAGTTCACACCATAAAACCCTCCATTCCAGGGACTTGTCTTGTAGGGACAGAAGGGCTATTTGCTTTGTGGGCCAGTTGCCCCTTTCACTGGTTTGTTGCAGAGCCCTTTGACACCCTCCATGGAAAAGAAGGGTGGAACCCATATGAGATGGAGAGTACTTGCCCGCTCAGTGTACATGGCAGCGTAAAAACAATCTTTTTGGGGGGGTTCAAAACCATGAGGTTCGACAAAGGACGCCCCCGTCAGACTTTGCATAACCTGGATGGGTCCTCTCATGTTTGGATTACTCACTTTAGTGCAGTGTGAAGGAGGGGAAATAACTACTGGACGGAGGACAGTTTTTGGTGTACAGCTGTAGTTGTCAGTAGGACGGGTACTGACTAGTGGGCGCAATTGGGCCCAATAAAAATGTGATCCTCAAGTCGAGATCTTATGGACCAGCAATGCATGAAGAGCTTGTGTATTACTGCATGGATGTGCCGCGTACACTGCTCATGCTAGACTCCTTCCCGCCCCTTAGACTCATTGGAAGCAAGACACGAACCTACTAGAAGCCAGCCCATAATCATACTTCAATAAACCGCGAGCATAGAGATCTATGTATGGGGCTTGCCCATGCAGAGCTGGGAAGAGGGGTAGGCAGAGTAGGCGGCTGCCTAAGGCACCATTGCGTAGGGGGCACAACTTATATCATAGTACAACCAACTGCGCTGCTGATAATGCTGCAGGTTGTCGGGGGGAAAGATGATCGATTAAATTCAGCGAGATGCTTAAATAATAGTCCATCCTAAATTGGGGGGGGTGCATTCAGCGACACGAAACTTGTCCCACCCCTGCGTCTAAGAACTAACTTGCATGGACTAATATCTCAATAGTAAAGCACACACTCCTCATGGGCGTAACTACCAGGATTGAGGGCATTTGTTATGCCTCTGACACGCCCATTACTTTGCCGATCACAGAGATCTTCTTCATACCATAGAACCACTTGAAGGGCTCTCTATAGGGCACGTTTACATACAGGGTACATTTCATTTAGGGTGGTCGTCCATTTTTTTCGCTTTATGAAGGCATCTCACCATGCTTGGTGGTAGATCACCCCCCAATGTGGTAAGCAGGTTAGATACTTAGATACATATCTTTGGGCAGTACAGATGAGATAGAAGGATCCGGCTTTCCGTACATTGAACTCTGAGTCACATCTCGTCATACGTCCGTCCTCATCATCATCTCTCTATGATAAAAATAGATTTTTCGTGCCCCGGATCTTTCAGAGCTAGCAATGGCGACACGGGGACGAGGCCATTCCCCTCTGAACGACCCCCCCCCAGATCGATCAATGTCCCCCGGATCTTGTGTTATTATTCATCATATTATATAAAGTCACATAGCCTGCATCTTACTGGTCTGCAAGATCATGAAAACAGGAAGTCAGTGCGGTTTTCCTGCCTCTAGGTGGCGCCAGTATAAAGAATTACTGCATTACTAACCGCCAAGCATATCCTCCTGTCATTCTGAGATCTGAAATGTCACTTACTCTTAAGTGCCCGCTGAAAAATGAACCGATTCATCAACTAAATGGGTCGCCTCTGATTAGGACGCCCCCTTCACAGAATGACCCTCGATCTGGGGTACACAGAAACCCTTTGATTTCCATGGACACCATGTAAGACTTCAATTCCCTCTTGTGGACGTGTGAACTTGCCAAAAAGTTCCCAATAACGACTGATCAAAGGGGGTCCTTCGCCCAATCTTCCTCATCACCACCACTATTGAGCAGGTAGCCACAGAGGGACCTGCATGAGGGAAGAGGATTGTCCATTGGACATCACCTTTAAGTAATGTGATTATGGGGGAAAAAACATATATACCCTTATATATTAGGGGTATATATAGAATAGAGGTTCAGATTAATGCCATCAACCCCTTCCCCCAGAAAAGGAGGGCAAAGCCAGTTGCTGCCTCCCTTGTTTGTCAGTGCCAATGAGGATGAGGGTACTAATCACCCAATACGAAAAAGGGATGAAGGCAGTCTGAGCTAGCGCCCCCTCTCCAGGCACCAGGGGGCACTGATGAATCTTAAAGGGGTATTCCAGCCAAAAACATAGATAATAAATGTTAGATCGGTGGAGGTCTGACCTCTGCGATCCCACTGATCGCCATAACGGGGGACCCTGGTCCTACAAAACTGTGGCAAGGAGGAGATTGAATGGGACCCCGCTTAAGTCTACGCACCTCTACCCCATGAGCTGTATTATTATTTTAACCCATGCCTTGCCAACTGTATTGCAACTACGTCCCGGTCTACCCTGAGAGTAGCCACCCAGGACCCTTAGTGATGATATATCCTCCTATTGCTAACTGGATTAGATTGCAAGCTCTTTGACGCACCCTATCACTAGCCTTCTACTCTATACATTTACTATATACTATGTTACTAGGTACTTATATTCAGCCTCATGGAAAAGCAAGATAAAAACCTAAGCAGGACGTAAAATACCGGATATTAACCCAGCGTGATCCTTCTCTCCAGCAATTAATCATACTCCACCCCCACCACCATGAAAATTGCATAGTCCCCCCCCCCCCCCGCGAGCTGCCTTTATACAATGGGGGTGCAGTCGTTTATAGGAATACATCTGTAGCGCTCTCTTTCCCTCACTCTCTCTCACACACATCCACACGCACAATGTGACATCACTCAGTACAAAGGGTGGAGTGAGACCACATTGAAATCAGTTCTGTCTGTAGGGGAAGGGAATTTCTTTGCAGACAACAGCAGCAGCAGCAGGAGGATCTATCAGCTCAGTCACATCCACCCAGGCTGACATAAAACATATCGGAAGACGCCAGTCTATCGGAAGACCAGCAGAACAGCCCATCGTCTCGTAAAGTAGAGAGAGGACTTGTTCCCCCGTCTTGGCTGGAGAAGTTACCACCAACCTGAGATACCATAACACCACTTATTCGGCTTGACAAAAAGGAGACGGTAAGACTGACGGACTTTCTTTGGGTTGTTGGATGGGGTTTGAGAAAGGGTTACTATGAGGAAACCAGGGCAAGGGATGGCGGTATGAAAGGGGTGTGTTGGGAGTGGCACAGGGACAGCTTTGGCATAAACCATCTTTGACGTCCCCATAATAAGAATGGTCATATCTTCATATGAAAAACATCTTTGGTCGTGTCCTTCAAAAAAGGGGACCGGTCTGTTCAGTAGAACTTTAAATGATGGAGCTTGGTCTTCTCGTGCATGGATTTAGTTAGGCAACTTTGCCTTGGAGACGCCTCCTATGAAGGAGTTGACCAGCCTTGGGAATTTCGGGGTGGTCTACCTTCCCGGGTGTGGAGGATTGTAAAGAAGACATATATAGATACGTGACAGTAATGGAAGGAACTCTTGTGAGGTCTTTTTAGAGATGCTTGGGTTGAGGGAACTTTTTGAAGGCATCTGGTAGACGTTGCAGGTCAATGATTAAGGGCAAGACGTTGGTGCTCCTGATTATCGCCCATTACATTTACCATATATTGGGGACATAAAATCCATAGGGGATTGATATTTATTAGTTAGGAGCCCGTTAAGGTGCTCCCACCCATCTCCGCCTTGTCTCCCGCCACATAGTTGAGCGTCCTGAGGAATCGCCGTAGAAGTCACATTCGGAAGTTTGGGCGTGGGATAGAGAAACTGCACAGAACAGGCTGACAAACCCACTTCCTAGTGTCTGTATCAGGCAGAGAACATGAACTACAATGGACTCTCCGCTGTATTACGCTCTGCTGATCTAGCAGAGACACGCTCGTACACCAGAGGCCGATCATTCCACACAACATCAAATATAAAACCCGGTAACGCGATGGATGTAAAATGCGTTACTCATGAATATTAGACAGGGTAATGGCATGCAGCGTGCATGATCCAGCTGTAAAGTATGCACCAAATACAAACACATTTAAAGGGGAAGCTGCACCGTAACCGATTTGTGATCTATATGGACCTGATCTATATGGACCTGATAGAAGACCTTATATAGAGTAGCAACAACCATGTAACGAGCACGATCCTTTCTTGGGTTCCGGTGCCGATACATATCACTAAACTTTACTGCCAGATAGTGGCTCTCCGGTGGCTATGGAACTTCAAGTCCCAGTATGACGTCATCGCTGCGGGACTACATATTCCAGCATTCACTACTGTCACATAAAACCATATATAGGGTGTATGCGGGGCAAGAACTGGTGTCGACATGTTTGACGTATAACAATGCCATAATAGTCTATATTGTACATGTTATTTAATAGCAAGTAATGGCAGGAAAGGGTTAAGAGTTCCATCACACGAGGACTGACATGTGACAATAAGCGGGGTCATTGATTTAGGAAGCTGAGCCCAAACTAATTCTGTCACTACGAATATTGGTATTTCCTGTTTGCTTGCACGACCAGACCTCCAAAGAGGGCATCCCTGGCCGGCCATAGACATGGGACACCTGACAAGTGGAACGGGGGGGGCTCATATAAAGTTATTTTCTGATGCCAGGGTCCAGCTCATGACTGTGAACTATCTAAGGCTGGGACTAAATGGCCATGCCAGATACCCCGGGATGGTCACACGACAGACATGCCAAAGCAATGGAAGGATGTCCCTGCCACATGTATAGCTGACCATGCTACTAGCCCGGGCTCACATGGAAAAAGTTGTAGTGTGGACCCAGTCCAACTGTAGAGAAAACTACTATTCCCATTATGCTACTATGCACCGTGGGATGATTTGTTGCCATTGTCGAGTAGCCTGCAATTGCCAATTATGGCATGTTCTCCTCATTGCCGATAGTTGTCAGTTTAGGATTGCCGCTTAATTTATCCCGAGTAGGAAATAACATAACATCCGAAGTGCCCCTATAAACAGTGACAACCAGAGTGCCCCATAAGAATTGTCAGAAACAATGCCCCTGTAAACAGTGCCAGTCGAAGTGCCCTATAAGAATTGTCAGCACCAGTGCCTCTATCAACTATGCCATAGTGCACCTATAAACAGTGCCAGCCAGAGTGCCCCATAAAGAGTGCTAGCCACAGTGCCCCCTAAACAGTGCTAGACACCATGCCTCTATTAATTATGCCAAAGTGCCCCTATAAACAGTGCCATCCAGAGTGCCCCATAAGAATTGTCAGGCACCGTGCCCCAAAAACAATGCAAGCTGGAGTGCCCCATAAAAATTGTCAGCCACAGTGCCTCTATCAACTATGCCATAGTGCACCTATAAACAGTGTCAGAAGAGTGCCCCATAAACAGTGCCAGACTCAGTGGCTTTATTAACATTGCCATAGTGCCCCATAAACAGTGCCAGCCACAGTGTCTGTATTGATAGTGCCAAGTGTCCCTATAAACAATATCAGATACAGTCTACCAAAAACAGTGACTTGATTAACAGTGTCAGAGTGCCTCCACAAACAGTGCCAGGGTACACCCATTAACAGTGCAGGAAAGTTGTCTGCCCTGCTGGAAGTCCAGGAGAATCTCAGCTGAACACTAGTAATGGGACCACCGTGTTCAGCACCAGTTCCTTCTGTTGTTGCCTTATTATCATACCTCTATATCCGCTCCATTTATTGTGCTCGTAAATAAAGTCAATTGCTCTCTGTTATCAGCCATTTATGGTTGGGGAAAGGCTGACTGTATTGTTTTTCAATGTGATGAGTGACAGGAAGCTGATTGTCAGGCTTTAGATTTGGGGTTTCTGAGGGTTTTAGTGTCAGGACTTAGCAGTAAAGGCCCCGGGAGGGAACAGTGGCTGAAGTCCTGGTGCTGCACATGTTTCTTCTCTTGCTCATCTGTTTCCTCTCAGCCACAAATATACTGAGATCACAAAAAGACTGCGCCAAGCACAGGGATGCTTAAAACAGATGTGGAAACTTAATGGGTTACCGGACCCCGCATTGATGTGTTAGCACTTAAAGGGGCCGTCCGCTTCAAACAGAGGAACCAGCAACAAGTGTTTCATTTCTCTATAGCACCTCCGCAGGAGAAATAAAGTATTACAATGTGCCTAATGACATTAAAAGAGCTGCTCAGACAAACCGGGTCCTCCAGAGCAAAAGACGCTCTTTTCACCAATCTCCTTTCACCAAGTTTTAATGACATCAGTGCTTCGGACAATGACCAGGGTTCTGGGGTATCACTAATCAGTCCCTATACCAGCTCTTGTTTTTGTACAGGTGGAGACTTTGTGTGAGCAATGGAGCGATCAAATGACAAAATAGTATTCTGTATCACGAAATTACAGCAGTGTATTCTGTGCCACAAAAGTATCGCAGTGTATTCTGTGCCACAAAAGTATCGCAGTGTATTCTGTGCCACAAAAAATTCGCAGTGTATTCTGTGCCACAAAACTATCGCAGTGTATTCTGTGCCACAAAACTATTGAAGTATATTCTGTGTCTCAAAATGGTATTCTATATCACAAAATTACATCCGTATGTTCTGCGTCACAGGAAAGAAATCGGTGCCACTAAATTACAGCAGTGTTTTTGGTGTCACAGAATCAAATTTTGTGTTACAACAGTAAAATCTGTGTCTAAAAATAAAATTCCGTGCCACAAAATGATCGCAGGGTATTCGGTGTTACAAAATATTATTGTGTGCCACAAAATGACAGCGGTGTATTAAGTCAGGACCCCACCCTCGCTCCTTAGAGAATAATACAGACTGCAGGAGGAGTTTACAATGAAAAGGTTTTACTGCAAGAAGTTTTCTCTCTCTATTGGGGACCCAAAAATTCTGATGTATTTGACAAACCCGGTTTGTTTCCCTGAGGCAGCTGCAGCCGGGCCGGAACTGAAAGTGTTAAATGAGGCATTGAGATTCAATGAATTAAAAGCGCCGGCTTCCTTCAGTGTAACATTAGCAGGCCAGCCATGTAGAGATAACACTGGTATTACCCAGCCGGCAGGAAGCGGGACTGATTGTCAGACTGGGAGGCAAAAGAATTCATGATTTCAGCACAGGAAGAAACAAGTTAGTGAGGGGGGGGGGGAGAGAGGGGATCGAGTCGGTCGTGACCTATTTTGAGGGTACTGTACCTTTAAGAACTGGGCTAATTAATCACAAATCCTGACCTATATATGAGGTTAGCGGAGGCGATCATTCCCTTTTTCTACCTTATACCAAGCAATCCCACCGGGGGTATATAAGGGGGCAATTAGCACCCCTATTAATACTAAATTGGGGAAAAAAGGAAGCACCCCTAATTTCTCTTCAAGACTCATCTTACATTTACACCCATGCCATTATATATCACCCCCGCATAGCGCAACAAAGCGCCGGTTGTCACCCCCCACCTCCCCGATTGGTTAGATTTGTTCCTAAAGTCTAACTCCACCCGAAACCTGAAAATTGAGGAGTGATAGCTGTGAACCCCAATATCCCACCCCTAATGTGTCAGACGCACAGGGGTCCCGGAAAATTTGCTATACACAGATGTTTGTAGGGTCTTATACTCAGATCCCCATTATACTGACCTCTCCCCGCTATACTCCCCTCTCCCCGCTATACTCAGGTCCCCACTATACTCACCTGTCCCCACTATACTCACCTGTCCCCGCTATACTCAGGTCCCCAATATACTCACCTCTCCCTGCTATACTCAGGTCCCCACTATACTCACCTGTCCCCACTATACTCACCTGTCCCCGCTATACTCAGGTCCCCAATATACTCACCTCTCCCCGCTATACTCAGGTCCCCACTATACTCACCTGTCCCCACTATACTCACCTGTCCCCGCTATACTCAGGTCCCCAATATACTCACCTCTCCCTGCTATACTCACCTCTCCCCGCTATACTCAGGTCCCCGCTATACTCACCTCTCCCTGCTATACTCACCTCTCCCCGCTATACTCAGGTCCCCGCTATACTCACCTGTCCCCACTATACTCACCTGTCCCCGCTATACTCAGGTCCCCGCTATACTCACCTCTCCCCGCTATACTCACCTCTCCCCACTATACTCACCTCTCCCCGCTATACTCAGGTCCCCGCTATACTCACCTCTCCCTGCTATACTCACCTCTCCCCGCTATACTCAGGTCCCCGCTATTCTCACCAGTCCCCACTATACTCACCTGTCCCCACTATACTCAGGTCCCCGCTATACTCACCTCTCCCCGCTATACTCACCTCTCCCCGCTATACTCAACTCAGGTCCCCGCTATACTCACCTCAGGTCCCCGCTATACTCACCTCTCCCCGCTATACTCACCTCAGGTCCTCGCTATACTCACCTCTCCACTCTATACTCACCTCAGGTCCCCGCTATACTCACCTCTCCCCGCTATACTCACCTCAGGTCCCCGCTATTCTCACCTCTCCCCGCTATACTCACCTCTCCCCGCTATACTCACCTCGGGTCCCCGCTATACTCACCTCTCCCCGCTATACTCACCTCAGGTCCCCGCTATACTCACCTCTCCACTCTATACTCACCTCAGGTCCCCGCTATACTCACCTCTCACCTCTATACTCACCTCAGGTCCCCGCTATACTCACCTCTCCCTGCTATACTCACCTCAGATCCCCGCTATACTCACCTCTCCCTGCTATACTCACCTCAGGTCCCCGCTATACTCACCTCAGGTCCCCGCTATACTCACCTCTCCCCGCTATACTCACCTCAGGTCCTCGCTATACTCACCTCTCCACTCTATACTCACCTCAGGTCCCCGCTATACTCACCTCTCCCCGCTATACTCACCTCAGGTCCCCGCTATTCTCAACTCTCCCCGCTATACTCACCTCTCCCCGCTATACTCACCTCGGGTCCCCGCTATACTCACCTCTCCCCGCTATACTCACCTCTCCACTCTATACTCACCTCAGGTCCCCGCTATACTCACCTCTCACCTCTATACTCACCTCAGGTCCCCGCTATACTCACCTCTCCCTGCTATACTCACCTCAGATCCCCGCTATACTCACCTCTCCCTGCTATACTCACCTCAGGTCCCCGCTATACTCCCCTCTCCCCGTTATACTCACCTCAGGTCCCCGCTATACTCACCTCAGGTCCCCGCTATACTCACCTCAGGTCCCCGCTATACTCACCTCAGGTCCCGGCTATACTCACCTCTCCCCGTTTCTGCTCCTGAGCTCTGCGCTCCAGGGCGCCGCCACAGACATCGTCTGACACCAGAAAGTGAAGAGGAGTGCAGGTGCGGGGAGAGGGGTGGGGAGGCTTCCACATCTAGTGTGAGGTCTGTAGTAGTTTAGGGGGTCTGGGGGGTCTGTATTTTGGGGGTTTGGTCTTGGGTCTTTATTAAGAGGTTCTGGTCTGGGGTCTGTGTTTTAGGTTTAAAGTCTGTTTTTAGGGGGTCTAGTATAGGGTCTTTATATAAAGAGTCTACTTTGGGGTCTGTATTAAGGGGGTCTAGTCTGGGGTATGTATTTATTTAGGGGTCTGGTCTGATATCTGTATTTAAAAAGTCTACTCTGGGGTCTGTATTTAGGGGGTCTAGTCTGTGGTCTGTATTTATTTAGGGGGTCTGATCTGGGGGCTGTATTTAGAGGTCTATTCTGTGGTCTGTATTTTGGGGGTCTAGTCTGGGGTCTGTATTTAGGGATCTAGTCTGGGGTCTTTATTAAGGGGTCTAGTCTGGGGTCTGTATTTAGGGGGTCTAGTCTGTGGTCTGTATTTAGGGGGTCCGGTCTGATGTCTGTATTTAGGGGTCTAATCTGGGGTCTGTATTTAGGGGGTCCGGTCTGATGTCTGTATTTAGGGGTCTAATCTGGGGTCTGTATTTAGAGGTCTAGTCTGTGGTCTGTATTTTGGGGGTTTAGTCTGTAGTCTTTATTTTTGGGGTCTGGTCTGGGGTCTGTATCTATTTAGGGTCTACTCTTGTGTTTGTATTTAGGGGGTCTGGGGTCTATATTTTATGTCTGAGGTCTGTTTTTAGGGTGTCTGGTCCAGGGGGGTCTGTATTTATCTTGGGGTCACATGGACAGCTAAAGCAGCTATAGACCCCAAACAGCTCCTCATATCTCAGCTTCCTGGACCCCTGTGAATGTGATATGAGGGGAGTGGGTTATTGTATTTACTGCAGTCAGTCCTGAATTTTGAGGTTTTGGGTGGACTTACCCTGTAAATAAGACCTCTATGCGGCCATTGCCTGCTTTATAATGGGGTCGACCCCCCCCCCTCCCCCACTGGCAAAACAAATTTTAAATAACTTTTTAAAAAAAATTCTGTTTATAAACTCTGTTGAATTTGAAGAGGCACAAAACGAGGAAATTCAAGTTATTTCTGTAAAATTCCTCCTTTTAATGAAGGGAGTTAGTGGCCACATTTATTTAACCCTTAGAGGTTTTATTACTTGGATAGATAGAGCAGGTGTTATATACTTTCAGCAGCACAGAGTATTTCAGGAAATTAGTTCAATAATCCTGATGAAGACAGGGATAGTATCTTTGTCTGAAAAAGACTATGGAGACAAGTGGCAGGGGGGTGTCACCGACTGATATTGCAATGAGCAGAGCTCCCCAGCAGCACAAAGTATTTCAGAAGATCAATGTGCTGATCTTGATAAAGTCAGGATTGTAGGTAACAGGGGCAGTGTCATGATGTGAGGATGGAAATGGAGACAAGTGGAAGGTTATGGACTAATACTGGAAAGAACAGGGTCTCTAGCAGCACAGAGCATTTCAGGAGAGGAGAATGCTGATCTTGTGGGATGCGAGGATCTGTCCACTTATGTGATGATATTAGTGAGGACAGGGAATATGATAAGGGCAATGTCATGATGTGAGGAGGGGAATGGATACAAGTGGGAGGTCACAGACTAACAGCAGATTCTCCAGCAGCACAGAGTATTTCAGAAGACTATATTATAGGAATGATATACCGGAACTCGATAGCAGTGAATACATACGTGGAGCCGATTTACCTCTCGCCATTGAATTCTCTATTTACACCTGTCTCCTTCCCACGTCTTCCTGATCTGAGAAGCGATTGCGCATCCGTTGTCGTGAGAGAAGACGCTGCGCGGCGGAGCCGAGTTCACATTTGTTTTTAAATAAACTGTTACTTTTCAATTGCAAGGAATACATTAAGGTGGAAAGCGAAGAGAGATGTATTACCCCGAGGAAAAATAAAGTTCTGATGTGTGCGGAGGCGTCTAACAAGAATGTCTGAACGCGGAGAGACGTGTGCGCCGGCATGTCAATCTAGGCAGTGAGAATGGATACCTTATATACTGCAGGGGTAGCTGGGCGGCAGGGCAAGACACCGAGGGCCGTCCCGTCCTATGTAAATAAAGTTTATTGAGTATTAAAAAGTTATACAACTTTCTAATATACTTTGCATTTCAGTTCTCCGCTTACTGTCAGTGTATAGAGACATCCATGGCTGCCATTCACAGACTGATAACCCTTCCTGATCATGTCCAACTGAAAGTCGCACCTATGTTATTTGGATATGATCAGAAGGGGTTTTAAGGCAACGGGAATGCTTCCATTCACTGACAGCAAGTAGAGATCTTGAACACTCCTCCTTAGCCACAATGGAAATAGAAAATGTCTAAAAGGACTGGATTGTGTCTAGACAATTTTGTGCAACAAAAAAGCTAAACTGATTTCTTTTGGTTTGGAAACGAGAAGGAAGTGCAGGTCAGATGTGAGAGAAGCTGAAAAGATTTGACTTCCTCTATAAAAATGACTGTCAGCCCCACGCTCACTGCTGTATCCACAACTGAAAAATGTTTCCGCAGATGGTAGCGACGTGGCCTCGGTATTAACCCATTCCCTACCACAAAACACAATTTGTTAGTCTTGAAAAATAAATCCCCTAAATCACTAAGCTAACCCCGGAGCAAGTAGCCTACACACATGCAGATTAGGGACCGCTGTGGGATCCACAGAGACCCCAAGTCTTCAAGGGTAGTTACACTGCAATACCCACATTGCTGCTATTGTCTAACTGCTTGTAGTCCTACCGGTGCTGGGGTATAACACAAGAGCCTTTAGTCCTAGGTGGGTCAGATTGCAGAAAATGGACATTTTGGGCTGCCATAGGCACCACCAAAGATGCTATCCAGAAGAAAAAGCCACATTTTATCCTTGCTCCTGCTTATGGCATGCCTATGTGTAAGTAATGCTTGTCTTTATATTACACCTGTGCAGATATTCAGGCTTATTTCTAAAAGCACAGATAGTATGCACCATACTTAAATACTTGAGCTATGCGCTCATAATCTGGGTAACGGCAAGTCTTCATTTTTATTTCATAACACAATTGCTTGCTACAGCATTATAACAGTTATATTCTTGTATATAGGGGGCAGTATTATAGTAGTTATATTCTTGTATATAGGAGCAGTATTATAGTAGTTATATTCTTGTATATAGTGAGGAGTATTATAGTAGTTATATTCTTGTATATAGGAGCAGTATTATAGTAGTTATATTCTTGTATATAGGGGCACTGTTATAGTAGTTATATTCTTGTATATAGGGGGCAGTATTATTGTAGTTATATTCTTGTATATAGGGGCAGTATTATAGTAGTTATATTTTTGTATATAGGGGGCAGTATTATAGTAGTTATATTCTTGTATATAGGAGCAGTATTATAGTAGTTATATTCTTGTATATAGGGGCAGTATTATAGTAGTTATATTCTTGTATATAGGGGGCAGTATTATAGTAGTTATATTCTTGTATATAGAGGGCAGTATTATAGTAGTTATATTCTTATATATAGGAGCAGTATTATAGTAGTTATATTCTTGTATATAGGGGCAGTATTATAGTAGTTATATTCTTGTATATAGGAGGCAGTATTATAGTAGTTATATTCTTGTATATAGGAGCAGTATTATAGTAGTTATATTCTTGTATATAGGGGGCAGTGTTATAGTAGATATATTCTTGTATATAGGGGGCAGTATTATAGTAGTTATATTCTTGTATATAGGAGCAGTATTATAGTAGTTATATGCTTGTATATAGGGGGCAGTATTATAGTAGTTATATTCTTGTATATAGGAGCAGTATTATAGTAGTTATATTCTTGTATATAGTGGGCAGTATTATAGTAGTTATATTCTTGTATGTAGGGGTAGTATTATAGTAGTTATATTCTTGTATATAGGCACAGTATTATAGTAGTTATATTCTTGTATATAGGGGAGCAGTATTATAGTAGTTATATTCTTGTATATAGGGGGCAGTATTATAGTAGTTATATTCTTGTATATAGGGGCAGTATTATATTACTTATATTTTTGTATATGGGGCAGTATTATAGTAGTTATATTCTTGTATATAGGGAGCAGTATTATAGTAGTTATATTCTTGTATATAGTGGCAGTATTATAGTAGTTATATTCTTGTATATAGGGGGCAGTGTTATAGTAGTTATATTCTTGTATATAGGGGGCAGTATTATAGTAGTTATATTCTTGTATATAGGAGCAGTATTATAGTAGTTATATGCTTGTATATAGGGGCAGTATTATAATAGTTATATTCTTGTATATAGGGGAGCAGTATTATAGTAGTTATATTCTTGTATATAGGGGCAGTATTATAGTAGTTATATTCTTGTATATAGGGGCAGTATTATATTACTTATATTTTTGTATATAGGGGCAGTATTATAGTAGTTATATTCTTGTATATAGGGAGCAGTATTATAGTAGTTATATTCTTGTATATAGTGGCCAGTATTATAGTAGTTATATTCTTGTATATAGGAGGCAGTATTATAGTAGTTATATTCTTGTATATAGTGGCAGTATTATAGTAGTTATATTCTTGTATATAGGGAGCAGTATTATAGTAGTTATATTCTTGTATATAGTGGCAGTATTATAGTAGTTATATTCTTGTATATAGGGGCAGTATTATAGTAGTTATATTCTTGTATATAGGGGCAGTATTATAGTTATATTCTTGTATATAGAGGGCAGTATTATAGTAATTATATTCTTGTATATAGGGGGCAGTATTATAGTAGTTATATTCTTGTATATAGGAGAAGTATTATAGTAGTTATATTCTTGTATATAGGGGGCAGTATTATAGTAGTTATATTCTTGTATATAGGGGGCAGTATTATAGTAATTATATTCTTGTATATAGGGGGCAGTATTATAGTAGTTATATTCTTGTATATAGGGGGCAGTATTATAGTAGTTATATTCTTGTATATAGGAGCAGTATTATAGTAGTTATATTCTTTTATATAGGGGCAGTATTATAGTAGTTATATTCTTGTATATAGAAGTATTATAGCAGTTATATTCTTGTATATAGGGGGCAGTATTATAGTAATTATATTCTTGTATATAGGGGGCAGTATTATAGTAGTTATATTCTTGTATATAGGGGGCAGTATTATAGTAGTTATATTCTTGTATATAGTGGGCAGTATTATAGTAGTTATATTATTTTATATAGGGGGCAGTATTATAGTAGTTATATTCTTGTATATAGGGGCAGTATTATAGTAGTTATATTCTTGTATATAGGAGCAGTATTATAGTAGTTATATTCTTGTATATAGTGGCAGTATTATAGTAGTTATATTCTTGTATATAGGGAGCAGTATTATAGTAGTTATATTCTTGTGTATATAGGAGCAGTATTATAGTAGTTATATTCTTGTATATAGGGGCAGTATTATAGTAGTTATATTCTTGTATATAGGGGGCAGTATTATAGTAGTTATATCCTTGTATATAGGGACAGTATTATAGTAGTTATATTCTTGTATATAGTGGCAGTATTATAGTAGTTATATTCTTGTATATAGGAGCAGTATTATAGTAGTTATATTCTTATATATAAGGGCAGTATTATAGTAGTTATATTCTTGTATATAGGGGCAGTATTATAGTAGTTATATTCGTTTATATAGGGGGCAGTATGATAGTAGTTCTATTCTTGTATATAGGGGCAGTTTTATAGTAGTTATATTCTTGTATATAGGAGCAGTATTATAGTAGTTATATTCTTGTATATAGGGGCAGTATTATAGTAGTTATATTCTTGTATATAGGGGCAGTATTATAGTAGTTATATTCTTGTATATAGGAGCAGTATTATAGTAGTTGTATTCTTGTATATAGGGGCAGTATTATAGTAGTTATATTCTTGTATATAGAAGCAGTATTATAGTAGTTATATTCTTGTATATAGGAGCAGTATAATAGTAGTTATATTCTTGTATATAGGGGCAGTATTATAGTAGTTATATTCTTGTATATAGGAGCAGTATTATAGTAGTTATATTCTTGTATGTAGGAGCAGTATTATAGTAGTTATATTCTTGTATATTGGGGGCAGTATTATAGTAGTTATATTCTTGTATATAGGAGCAGTATTATAGTAGTTATATTCTTGTATATAGGGGCAGTATTATAGTAGTTATATTCTTGTATATTGGGGGCAGTATTATAGTAGTTATATTCTTGTATATAGGGGCAGTATTATAGTAGTTATATTCTTGTATATAGGGGCAGTATTATAGTAGTTATATTCTTGTATATAGGGGCAGTATTATAGTAGTTATATTCTTGTATATGGCAGCAGTATTATAGTAGTTATAGTCTTGTATATAGGGGGCAGTATTATAGTAGTTATATTCTTGTATATAGGGAGCAGTATTATAGTAGTTATATTCTTGTATATAGGGGCAGTATTATAGTAGTTATATTCTATGTATATTTTAGTTCTCTATATCAGGTCAGTAATTATTGCTGTACAATAGATCTCTTATATGTTTGGCTAGTATGACCCTTTAATTGTAATGTGGAGCAGAAATGGTTAATAAGATTATATGTTTCATCAGTATTAAGCAGTCACAGGCCGCAGTGGGTTTGGGGTCGGAGGTTTTGAAGTATGGGTCAGGCCTTTGTAATCCACATGGGGTGATGGGTTTGGAATAGAGACGTCTCAGGATGCAGTGACTGGTGGCATGGCTCCATCTCTGTACCTCGTTAGGATGGGGCTTTGCATTGAGAAGCTTAGAGGCTCAGCCCGTCAGTGCTATGCCTTGTGTCAGCCCATCTGTTGGGAAGAAGTCATGTTGTGCAGATTTCTGTTTTGACCTGAATACTATGAGGCTCGGTGGGATTGAGGAAGGAGGGGAAGTGCTTTCAGATCGCTGTAAAATCTCCATCATCAGATATGAAATGACTCGTAGCGAACTTGACTCCATGTCACTGAATAGAGACGTATTCCATTCACAATTTAAAGGGAGGACATGAGCTTCCATTTTCCATGAACATAGTGAACGCCTTCAAATCGCAATTTCGTAATTATTACCAGGTCCCTCTCATTACCCAATGGTTCAGCTTTGATAGGATATCACGTGTGTACCCAAATATGAAGTTCCCTTTGAAGCGGTTGCTGTGACAACCTATAGAGAGTATTGGACTATGTGGATCTCAAAAAATGTAAATTGAATTTCAAAAAAATATTCAAAAAGTTTTGTTACAAAAAAAAAAATATATACATTTTGTCTATTACAATATTCCAGAATGAGGTTACGGTGCCATCCGAAATCGAATGCCATATATTGGAATTTCTGCACGAGAATGGCCGTCCATTTAGGACTTTTTTAAACTGTGTATTTTTTATTGTAACCCCCCTCCCCGCCTGACAACAGAATCTGTCAATGTTATATTTTATCGAGAGCCTTTTTGTACTTTGACGGGCGTCCAACCCTTCCGTAGCCGGCAGTTCAAGATCCTGGGGAACACGGAGATAAAAGCACTATTGTTCGCTCAAACCCAAGTGCACCCCCTCTCCGTTACTCCTTTTGTTTGCTCCCCACAGTATTTTTGCATAAAGCCATCAGCCGTCCGGACATTCCATTCCATTTAAAGGGGGGGAGGGGGGAACTTGGGATGAAGTTTATGGGAGCAAAGATGAAAATGAGAATGTTGTGCGGAGCAGGTTAAAAGGACAAGAAGAAAGTAAAATAAGACGGATGTTTGGAAGAAAGTGATGGGGGGATTAGGAGGCGTTCAGAATCCGCGGCCCGGAGAGTTAGATCATAGAATAGTAATGACGCCTGGGATTCCCCGGAAGATGTAAAACAACTTTACCGGGAGGTTGGGAAGTGAAATAACATAAAATAAGGAAGAAGGAAATGATGACGGACACTCGGAGGACTTCAACCAACTCTCCCGGAAAAAGGGGAACAGGAAAATCTCCCGGGTGCCCCACGTTTTGACAAAATACTCACCTACCCCCGTTCCTGCAGTCCTCGTCACTCCCGGACACCGCTGCCGGCGTCAGGACGTTACCTGTATCCCGGGAGTGAAGAGGACTGCAGAAACGGGGAGAGGCGACTGTCTACACTGGGTTGGGGTCTGTATTTAGGGGTCTGGGGTCTGTATTTATTTAGGGGTCTGGTCTGGGGTCTGTATTTATTTAGGGGTCTGGTCTGGGGTCTGTATTTATTTAGGGGTCTGGTCTGGGGTCTGTATTTATTTAGGGGTCTGGTCTGGGGTCTGTATTTATTTAGGGGTCTGGTCTGGGGTCTGTATTTATTTAGTGGTCTGGTCGGGGTCTGTATTTAGGGGTCTGTATATATTTAGGGGTCTGGCCTGGGGTCTGTATTTGTTTAGGGTCTGGTCTGGGGTGTATATTTATGTAGGGGATCTGGTGTGGGCTTCTGTATTCATGTAGGGTATCTGGTCTGTGTCTTTTTATTTAGGGGATCTGTGCTCTGTATTTATTTAGGGGGTGTTCTGTGAGTCTTTATTTAGGGTCTGGTGTCTGTATTTAAGGGGTCTGGAGTTTGTATTTGTGTAGGGGGGTTTGGTCTGTCGTCTATATTGGTCTCCCACCCCCCGGCGTCTGTTCCCAGGATCCACATAGATCCGCCATGTTTCATTTTCAGGGCCGATCCTGTTGTTGCCAGTCAGGGACTGAGGAATATTTAGTAGTCCGTCCTGTCCAACAGATTTGGATGGAACCAATCGCCGTAGTCGGAGGACCACCAATTTGGCCGCTATTACAGGTTACTTTCCAGCTTTTCTATGCTTTTAATGCCAATGCTCTTCAGGCCTCAATATGTCCGTCACCACGCTAGGGCGGTGAGGACGCCACTTGGAGTAACACAACTCTATGTAGTGCGGCCGTTTTAGGCCGCAAAGAGAATAATAGAGAATAAAAATGGCTCCCGCTGTGGATCTGATGTCCAGAATGGTAGAAAACCTGAGCCGGCGGCAACGCGGCAGCGGATTATACAACAGTTCAATGTTGTCACTTTCAATATGATATTTTCCATCCCCCATAAATACCTGTGTGAATTATTCATGGCCCTACTACGAGGGAATCTGATATTTTTCACAATTGGAGATGTGAATTTTTTCTTAAAGGAGCAGATCCCGGAATTTGTTTTTAGCACCACGTTACAGTAACACACTCAATCTGCATCCCAGGCTTCCTGAATAAAATGCCATGACTACAGTAAAGACTGACACTAACTAAGGCAGAGCAATAGGAGAGGGGGAGCTAGAAGGACCATTCACGGCCTGTTAAATCCTCTGGTATACCAGTGATTGGTAAAAGACCCGATCCGCCCAGCAAAAGAGGCGTGGTTTATGCAAATGTGTCCCAAAAAGGGCGGGTCTGGTTGTTTTTGGACATCCCTGGGGCTTAAAAAGTTTCACATTGTAGACCAGGATAATTCAAAAAGTTTAAAATAATTTTGGAACACATTACCCAACTCTTTTTCCACTACATACTGAATTTTCTAAACTAAGGGTTAAATTAAAGGGCGTTTCCTAAATCAAAATTTGCGGGTCGTACACTTCACCTGGAGTCCAGCTGAAACGGACATCTGGGCGGAGCATTCTGAGGAGAGCCCAGTCTGTCAGCTGCTCTCAGCCAATCAGCAATGCCCAGTACATTGATTGGCTGAGGGACGGACCTCCCTCATAATGTCCTTTTTAGTAGGATGCCAGGCGCGGTAAATAGTATCAAACTAACCCCCTATGGGTGTCTTTTTGATGCCCTTGTGCCCGTATCTCATGCCCGGTAGTGGAGGGTTTCTTATATTTTTATGTTACACTCATTTAAGGGGAAATTCTATAAAAGTGTTAAAAAAAAATATTGACCCGTAATATAACCCAAGTCCAAAAATAAAGTCTGTGCCACCGGAGTGTTCTGTAAAACGTGTATATTGTTTAGTAAAGGCGAATAGGTTGTAAAGCCCATATACCGGGGGGGGGGGGGGGGTCCGTGTTCACTCAGACTCGTCAGTTGCCATGGCGATTTTATTGCACATAGATGGAAGAAAACATTCTCTTCCCTCAAGGCCTCCCTCCCGTCTTGTCTGTGTGCGCTAAGCCAATTTTCACATTTCTTTCAGGCTTATGTTAGAACGCAGAACGTCTCGGTGGAGAGCGGGGGTTAACGGGTGTGAAGGGAGAGACGGGCTGACAATGTAACGGAGGGTACGATGGAGCGTATGTCAGAGGAGAAAACAGAAGAGGAAAGGGTTAAAGAGAAAACCAGAAATGGGGTAAAAGCGCAAATTAAAGGGTAACTCCACTCAAAACAAAAAATTGGGGCGTGACTGCAACTAATCCCAATTTCCCACTCCGTCCGTGTGAAGTGTTCAGGGGTCCAGGAAGTTGAGATATGAGGAGTTGTTTGAAGGGTCTTCACATTACCGGGCCTGTGACTGGTGACTACCCGATCCCTGCATGTCACAGTGTTAGGCCTTGTTTTCCGGCGCGTAAAATGCAGCAAAAATGCGTCTAATACACGCCGTGTGAACAAGGCCTTTGAAATCTCCATGCAGCGTCACATATCTCAGCATCCTGAACCAGTGGGTGGGATTCATTTTAATTCTTAAACTATATTTTTTCCCCTTTAAGGGCCTCATCACCGCTCATTTCCGTTTCGGGGTTCCGTCGGAGGTTTCCGTCGGGTGAACCCCGCAACGGAAAGCGAAAGTGAAAGCACAGCTTCCGTTTCAGTCACCATTGATCTAAATGGGGACGGAAACAACGCTAATGCTTTCCGTTCGTCACCATTCCGGCAGGTTTCCGGTTTTCCGACGGAATCAATAGCGGAGTCGACTGCGCTATTGATTCCGTCGGAAAACCGGAAACCAGCCGGAATGGTGACGAACGGAAACCATTAGCGATGTTTCATTCACCATTGAGATCAATGGTGACTGAAACGGAAGCTGTGCTTTCACTTTCGCTTTCCGTTGCGGGGTTCACCTGACGGAAACCACCGACGGAGCCCCAGAACGGAAATGAACGGTGATGTGAACGGGCCCTTAATTCTATGCGAGGAACATCGTGACTACTAGGAGGGCAAGAAAATGGCGTCCAGAGCGGAAGTCAATTATGACATTGAAAACAAAAACATTAGTTGCTCTTTAATCCTTCAGCGTCGCAGCCATTTTTCCTCTTTTTTTTTTCTGTCCTCCTTCCAAAAGCCATAACTTTTTTATGTTTCCATCCATTTTGCCATGATTCCTCCATTGTTTTCTAGGTTTCGTTTTTACGGCGTTCACCGTGTGGTAAAAACGACTTGTTAACTTTATTCTGAGGGTCAATACGATTACGAGAATACCAAACTAAGGCAGACAACCGTAGAATTCGTCCAATTACGGACCCATTCATTTCTATTGACCACGGACACCTTCCCGTATATTTACAGGAAGGTCTCCGGGCCGTAGAACGACTCCGCAAAAAATAGGACATGTCCTATCTTTTGCTTCTTACGGACCGTGCTCCCATACTTTATATGGGAGCACGGACCGAAAATGGGGGTGGCTTTCCGCGGCCGTCCGCGCCTGGCGGTACCCGCAACACGGGTAGTGATTACGGGCATGGCGTATGAATGAGGCCTTATATAATTTTTTTTATGATTTACTACTTTTGTTGAAAAAAAAAACATTTGTGTCGCCGCATTCCGAAAGCCATAACATTGTTTTTATTTTTCCGTCAATTGAGCGGTGTGAGGGGATTTTTTTTGCGGGGCGAGCTGTAGTTTTTATTGGTACCATCTCAAGGTACATGAGACTTTTTGATCGATTTTTATTCCATTTTATTTGGGAGATGAGGTGACGAAAAAACAACAATTCTGGCCTTTTTTTTTTCTATTTACGGCGTTCATCCTGCGGGATAAATAATGTCATGTTGTATAGGATGTTCACTACTTACACCGGTGCACACGGTGGCAGATTTATCAGAAACTAGTGCAGGAAAAGATGGAGGAGTTCCCATAGCAACCTATCAGATTCTTAGCAACCTATCAGATTCATGCTTTCATTTTCCAAAGGGCCTCTGATAAATGAGAGCAGCAATCTGATTGGTTGCTATGGAAACTCCTCCATATTTTCCCCTGCACTAGTTTTGATACATCTCCCCCGCCTCCATCATTGGGGCTGATACGGCAGGGATCGGTTGTTTCTCGCTTTACATCCAAGTCGCAGGACGCTCTGCTATACCCTGAGTCATCGCTACTTGGCAGAATAGGCGTATAGATAATTCTCTGTAAATGTCACTGGGGAGATTTTGTGGTATCTGATGCGGCGAGGGAAACGTTTCCTGTAAGAAACAAACGTTAGATCTACAAGATGCGTAATCCATCCCAAGAGACCGAGAGGTTATATACTCCAGATATACAGGAGCTAAACATGTCACCCATAATTACTGATATCCAACTGAGACGTGAGAAATAAACCTATACCAGACATATATATAACTATATACAGAAGATACCCAGGTTATACCAGCATGCTCCATATCACTATATACAAGAAGATGTATAACTTATACCAGCTGTACATATATAATTATATACAGAAGATACCCAGGTTATACCAGCATACTCCATATCACTATATACAAGAAGATATATAACTTATACCAGCTGTATATATATAATTATATACAGAAGATACCCAGGTTATACCAGCATGCTCCATATCACTATATACAGGAAGATGTATAACTTATACCAGCTGTACATACATAATTATATACAGAAGATACCCAGGTTATACCAGCATGCTCCATATCACTATATACAAGAAGATGTATAACTTATACCAGCTGTACATATATAATTATATACAGAAGATATCCAGGTTATACCAGCATGCTCCATATCACTATATACAAGAAGATGTATAACTTATACCAGCTGTACATATATAATTATATACAGAAGATACCCAGGTTATACCAGCATGCTCCATATCACTATATACAAGAAGATGTATAACTTATACCAGCTGTACATATATATTATATACAGAAGATACCCAGGTTATACCCGCATGCTCCATATCACTATATACAATAAGATGTATAACTTATACCAGCTGTACATATATAATTATATACAGAAGATACCCAGGTTATACCAGCATGCTCCATATCACTATATATAAGAAGATGTATAACTTATACCAGCTGTACATATATAATTATATACAGAAGATACCCAGGTTATACCAGCATGCTCCATATCACTATATACAAGAAGATGTATAACTTATACCAGCTGTACATATATAATTATATACAGAAGATACCCAGGTTATACCAGCATGCTCCATATCACTATATACAAGAAGATGTATAACTTATACCAGCTGTACATATATAATTATATACAGAAGATACCCAGGTTATACCAGCATACTCCATATCACTATATACAAGAAGATATATAACTTATACCAGCTGTACATATATAATTATATACAGAAGATACCCAGGTTATACCAGCATGCTCCATATCACTATATACAAGAAGATGTATAACTTATACCAGCTGTACATATATCATTATATACTGAAGATACACAGGTTATACCAGCACGCTCCATATCACTATATACAAGAAGATGTATAACTTATACCAGCTGTACATATATAATTATATACAGAAGATACCCAGATTATACCAGCATGCTCCATATCACTACATACAAGAAGATGTATAACTTATACCAGCTGTACATATATAATTATATACAGAAGATACCCAGGTTATACCAGCATGCCCCATATCACTATATACAAGAAGATGTATAACTTATACCAGCTGTACATATATAGTTATATACAGATCATACCCAGGTTATACCAGCATGCTCCATGTCACTATATACAAGAAGATGTATAACTTATACCAGCTGTACATATATAATTATATACAGAATATACCCAGGTTATACCAGCATGCTCCATATCACTATATACAAGAAGATGTATAACTTATACCAGCTATACATATATAACTATATACAGAAGATACCCAGGTTATACCAGCATGCTCTATATCACTATATACAAGAAGATGTATAACTTATACCAGCTGTACATATATAACTATATACAGAAGATACCCAGGTTATACCAGCATGCTCTATATCACAATATACAAGAAGATGTATAACTTATACCAGCTGTACATATATAATTATATACAGAAGATACCCAGGTTATACCAGCATGCCCCATATCACTATATACAAGAAGATGTATAACTCATACCAGCTGTACATATATAATTATATACAGGAGATACCCAGGTTATACCAGCATGCTCCATATCACTATATACAAGAAGATGTATAACTTATACCAGCTGTACATATATAATTATATACAGAAGATACCCAGGTTATACCAGCATGCTCTATATCACAATATACAAGAAGATGTATAACTTATACCAGCTGTACATATATAATTATATACAGAAGATACCCAGGTTATACCAGCATGCCCCATATCACTATATACAAGAAGATGTATAACTTATACCAGCTGTACATATATAGTTATATACAGATCATACCCAGGTTATACCAGCATGCTCCATGTCACTATATACAAGAAGATGTATAACTTATACCAGCTGTACATATATAATTATATACAGAATATACCCAGGTTATACCAGCATGCTCCATATCACTATATACAAGAAGATGTATAACTTATACCAGCTGCACATATATAATTATATACAGAAGATACCCAGGTTATACCAGCATGCTCTATATCACAATATACAAGAAGATGTATAACTTATACCAGCTGCACATATATAATTATATACAGAAGATACCCAGGTTATACCAGCATGCTCCATATCACTATATACAAGAAGATGTATAACTTATACCAGCTGTACATATATAATTATATACAGAAGATACCCAGGTTATACCAGCATGCTCCATGTCACTATATACAAGAAGATGTATAACTTATACCAGCTGTACATATATAATTATATACAGAAGATGCCCAGGATATACCAGCATGCTCCATATCACTATATACAAGAAGATGTATAACTTATACCAGCTGTACATATATAATTATATACAGAAGATACCCAGGTTATACCAGCATGCTCCATATCACTATATACAAGAAGATGTATAACTTATACCAGCTGTACATATATAATTATATACAGAAGATACCCAGGTTATACCAGCATGCTCCATATCACTATATACAAGAAGATGTATAACTTACACCAGCTGTACATATATAATTATATACAGAAGATACCCAGGTTATACCAGCATGCTCCATATCACTATATACAGGAAGATGTATAACTTATACCAGACATATATATAACTATATACAGAAGATACCCAGGTTATACCAGCATGCCCCATATCACTATATACAAGAAGATGTATAACTCATACCAGCTGTACATATATAATTATATACAGGAGATACCCAGGTTATACCAGCATGCTCCATATCACTATATACAAGAAGATGTATAACTTATACCAGCTGTACATATATAATTATATACAGAAGATACCCAGGTTATACCAGCATGCTCTATATCACAATATACAAGAAGATGTATAACTTATACCAGCTGTACATATATAATTATATACAGAAGATACCCAGGTTATACCAGCATGCCCCATATCACTATATACAAGAAGATGTATAACTTATACCAGCTGTACATATATAGTTATATACAGATCATACCCAGGTTATACCAGCATGCTCCATGTCACTATATACAAGAAGATGTATAACTTATACCAGCTGTACATATATAATTATATACAGAATATACCCAGGTTATACCAGCATGCTCCATATCACTATATACAAGAAGATGTATAACTTATACCAGCTGCACATATATAATTATATACAGAAGATACCCAGGTTATACCAGCATGCTCTATATCACAATATACAAGAAGATGTATAACTTATACCAGCTGCACATATATAATTATATACAGAAGATACCCAGGTTATACCAGCATGCTCCATATCACTATATACAAGAAGATGTATAACTTATACCAGCTGTACATATATAATTATATACAGAAGATACCCAGGTTATACCAGCATGCTCCATGTCACTATATACAAGAAGATGTATAACTTATACCAGCTGTACATATATAATTATATACAGAAGATGCCCAGGATATACCAGCATGCTCCATATCACTATATACAAGAAGATGTATAACTTATACCAGCTGTACATATATAATTATATACAGAAGATACCCAGGTTATACCAGCATGCTCCATATCACTATATACAAGAAGATGTATAACTTATACCAGCTGTACATATATAATTATATACAGAAGATACCCAGGTTATACCAGCATGCTCCATATCACTATATACAAGAAGATGTATAACTTACACCAGCTGTACATATATAATTATATACAGAAGATACCCAGGTTATACCAGCATGCTCCATATCACTATATACAGGAAGATGTATAACTTATACCAGACATATATATAACTATATACAGAAGATACCCAGGTTATACCAGCATGCTCCATATCACTATATACAAGAAGATGTATAACATATACCAGCTGTACATATATAATTATATACAGAAGATACCCAGGTTATACCAGCATGCTCCATATCACTATATACAAGAAGATGTATAACTTATACCAGCTGTACATATATAATTATATACAGAAGATGCCCAGGTTATACCAGCATGCTCCATATCACTATATACAAGAAGATGTATAACTTATACCAGCTGTACATATATAATTATATACAGAAGATACCCAAGTTATACCAGCATGCTCCATATCACTATATACAAGAAGATGTATAACTTATACCAGCTGTACATATATAATCATATACAGAAGATACCCAGGTTATACCAGCATGCTCCATATCACTATATACAAGAAGATGTATAACATATACCAGCTGTACATATATAATTATATACAGAAGATACCCAAGTTATACCAGCATGCTCCATATCACTATATACAAGAAGATGTATAACTTATACCAGCTGTACATATATAATCATATACAGAAGATACCCAGGTTATACCAGCATGCTCCATATCACTATATACAAGAAGATGTATAACATATACCAGCTGTACATATATAATTATATACAGAAGATACCCAGGTTATACCAGCATGCTCCATATCACTATATACAGGAAGATGTATAACTTATACCAGCTGTACATATATAATTATATACAGAAGATGCCCAGGTTATACCAGCATGCTCCATATAACTATATACAAGAAGATGTATAACGTATACCAGCTGTACATATATAATTATATACAGAAGATACCCAGGTTATACCAGCATGCTCCATATCACTATATACAAGAAGATGTATAACTTATACCAGCTGTACATATATAATTATATACAGGAGATACCCAGGTTATACCAGCATGCTCCATATCACTACATACAAGAAGATGTATAACTTATACCAGCTGTACATATATAATTATATACAGAAGATACCCAGTTTATTCCAGCATGCTCCATATCACTATATACAAGAAGATGTATAACTTATACCGGCTGTACATATATAATTATATACAGAAGATACCCAGGTTATACCAGCATGCTCCATATCACTATATACAAGAAGATGTATAACTTATACCAGCTGTACATATATAATTATATACAGAAGATACCCAGGTTATACCAGCATGCTCCATATCACTATATACAAGAAGATGTATAACTTATACCAGCTGTACATATATAATTATATACAGAAGATACCCAGGTTATACCAGCGTGCTCCATATCACTATATACAAGAAGATGTATAACATATACCAGCTGTACATATATAATTATATACAGAAGATACCCAGGTTATACCAGCATGCTCCATATCACTATATACAAGAAGATGTATAACTTATACCAGCTGTACATATATAATTATATACAGAAGATACACAGGTTATACTAGCATGCTCCATATCACTATATACAAGAAGATGTATAACTTATACCAGCTGTACATATATAATTATATACAGAAGATACCCAGGTTATACCAGCGTGCTCCATATCACTATATACAAGAAGATGTATAACATATACCAGCTGTACATATATAATTATATACAGAAGATACACAGGTTATACTAGCATGCTCCATATCACTATATACAAGAAGATGTATAACTTATACCAGCTGTACATATATAATTATATACAGAAGATACCCAGGTTATACCAGCATGCTCCATATCACTATATACAAGATGTATAACTTATACCAGCTGTACATATATAATTATATACAGAAGATACCCAGGTTATACCAGCATGCTCCATATCACTATATACAAGAAGATGTATAACTTATACCAGCTGTACATATATAATTATATACAGAAGATACCCAGGTTATACCAGCGTGCTCCATATCACTATATACAAGAAGATGTATAACATATACCAGCTGTACATATATAATTATATACAGAAGATACACAGGTTATACTAGCATGCTCCATATCACTATATACAAGAAGATGTATAACTTATACCAGCTGTACATATATAATTATATACAGAAGATACCCAGGTTATACCAGCATGCTCCATATCACTATATACAAGATGTATAACTTATACCAGCTGTACATATATAATTATATACAGAAGATACCCAGGTTATACCAGCATGCTCCATATCACTATATACAAGAAGATGTATAACTTATACCAGCTGTACATATATAACTATATACAGAAGATACCCAGGTTATACCAGCATGCTCCATATCACTATATACAAGAATATGTATAACTTATACCAGCTGTACATATATAATTATATATACAGAAGATACCCAGGTTATACCAGCATGCTCCATATCACTATATATAAGAAGATGTATAACTTATACCAGCTGTACATATATAACTATATACAGAAGATACCCAGGTTATACCAGCATGCTCCATATCACTATATACAAGAAGATGTATAACTTATACCAGCTGTGCATATATAATTATATACAGAAGATACCCAGGTTATACCAGCATGCTCCATATCACTATATACAAGAAGATGTATAACTTATACCAGCTGTACATATATAATTATATACAGAAGATACCCAGGTTATACCAGCATGCTCCATATCACTATATACAGGAAGATGTATAACTTATACCAGCTGTACATATATAATTATATACAGAAGATACCCAGGTTATACCAGCATGTTCCATATCACTATATACAAGAAGATGTATAACTTATACCAGCTGTACATATATAATTATATACAGAATGTACCCAGGTTATACCAGCATGCTCCATATCACTATATACAAGAAGATGTATAACTTATACCAGCTGCACATATATAATTATATACAGAAGATACCCAGGTTATACAAGCATGCTCCATATCACTATATACAAGAAGATGTATAACTTATACCAGCTGTACATATATAATTATATACAGAATGTACCCAGGTTATACCAGCACGCTCCATATCACTATATACAAGAAGATGTATAACTTATACCAGCTGTACATATATAATTATATACAGAATGTACCCAGGTTATACCAGCACGCTCCATATCACTATATACAAGAAGATGTATAACTTATACCAGCTGCACATATATAATTATATACAGAAGATACCCAGGTTATACCAGCATGCTCCATATCACTATATACAAGAAGATGCATAACTTATACCAGCTGTACATACATAATTATATACAGAAGATACCCAGGTTATACCAGCATGCTCCATATCACTATATACAAGAAGATGTATAACTTATACCAGCTGTACATATATCATTATATACTGAAGATACACAGGTTATACCAGCATGCTCCATATCACTATATACAAGAAGATGTGTAACTTATACCAGCTGTACATATATAATTATATACAGAAGATACCCAGGTTATACCAGCATGCTCCATATCACTATATACAAGAAGATGTATAACTTATACCAGCTGCACATATATAATTATATACAGAAGATACCCAGGTTATACCAGCATGCTCCATATCACTATATACAAGAAGATGTATAACTTATACCAGCTGTACATATATCATTATATACTGAAGATACACAGGTTATACCAGCATGCTCCATATCACTATATACAAGAAGATGTGTAACTTATACCAGCTGTACATATATAATTATATACAGAAGATACCCAGGTTATACCAGCATGCTCCATATCACTATATACAAGAAGATGTATAACTTATACCAGCTGCACATATATAATTATATACAGAAGATACCCAGGTTATACCAGCATGCTCCATATCACTATATACAGGAAGATGTATAACTTATACCAGCTGTACATATATAATTATATACAGAATATACCCAGGTTATACCAGCATGCTCCATATCACTATATACAAGAAGATGCATAACTTATACCAGCTGTACATACATAATTATATACAGAAGATACCCAGGTTATACCAGCATGCTCCATATCACTATATACAAGAAGATGTATAACTTATACCAGCTGTACATATATCATTATATACTGAAGATACACAGGTTATACCAGCATGCTCCATATCACTATATACAAGAAGATGTGTAACTTATACCAGCTGTACATATATAATTATATACAGAAGATACCCAGGTTATACCAGCATGCTCCATATCACTATATACAAGAAGATGTATAACCTATGCCAGCTGTACATATATAATTATATACAGGAGATACCCAGGTTATACCAGCATGCTCCATATCACTATACAAAAGCAGATGTATAACTTATAACAGCTGTACATATATAATTATATACAGAAGATACCCAGGTTACACCAGCATGCTCCATATCACTATATACAAGAAGATGTATAACGTATACCAGCTGTACATATATAATTATATACAGAAGATACCCAGGTTATACCAGCATGCTCCATATTACTATATACAGGAAGATGTATAACTTATACCAGCTGTACATATATAATTATATACAGAAGATGCCCAGGTTATACCAGCATGCTCCATATCACTATATACAAGAAGATGTATAACTTATACTAGCTGTACATATATAATTATATACAGAAGATACCCAGGTTATACCAGCATGCTCCATATCACTATATACAAGAAGATGTATAACTTATACCAGCTGTACATATATAATTATATACAGAAGATGCCCAGGTTATACCAGCATGCTCCATATCACTATATACAAGAAGATGTACAACTTATACCAGCTGTACATATATAATTATATACAGAAGATACCCTGGTTATACCAGCATGCTCCGTATCACTATATACAGGAAGATGTATAACTTATACCAGCTGTACATATATAATTATACACAGAAGATACCCAGGTTATACCAGCATGCTCCATATCACTATATACAAGAAGATGTATAACTTATACCAGCTGTACATATATAATTATATACAGAATATACCCAGGTTATACCAGCATGCTCCATATCACTATATACAAGAAGATGTATAACTTATACCAGCTGTACATATATAATTATATACAGAAGATACCCAGGTTATACCAGCATGCTCCATATCACTATACACAAGAAGATGTATAACTTATACCAGCTGTACATATATAATTATATACATAAGATACCCAGGTTATACCAGCATGCTCCATATCACTACATACAAGAAGATGTATAACTTATACCAGCTGTACATATATAATTATATACAGAAGATACCCAGGTTATACCAGCATGCGCCATATCACTATATACAAGAAGATGTATAACTTATACCAGCTGTACATATATAATTATATACAGAATATACCCAGGTTATACCAGCATGCTCCATATCACTATATACAAGAAGATGTATAACTTATACCAGCTGTACATATATAATTATATACAGAAGATACCCAGGTTATACCAGCATGCTCCATATCACTATATACAAGAAGATGTATAACTTATACCAGCTGTACATATATAATTATATACAGAATATACCCAGGTTATACCAGCATGCTCCATATCACTATATACAAAAAGATGTATAACTAATACCAGCTGTACATATATATTATATACAGCAGATACCCAGGTTATACCAGCATGCTCCATATCACTATATACAAGAAGATGTATAACTTATACCAGCTGTACATATATAATTATATACAGAAGATACCCAGGTTATACCAGCATGCTCCATATCACTATATACAAGAAGATGTATAACTTATACCAGCTGTACATATAAAATTATATACAGAATATACCCAGGTTATACCAGCATGCTCCATATCACTATATACAGGATGATGTATAACTTATACCAGCTGCACATATATAATTATATATAGAAGATACCCAGGTTATACCAGCATGCTCCATATCACTATATACAGGAAGATGTATAACTTATACCAGCTGCACATATATAATTATATACAGAAGATACCCAGGTTATACCAAAATGCTCCATATCACTATATACAAGAAGATGTATAACTTATACCAGCTGTACATATATAATTATATACATAAGATACCCAGGTTATACCAGCATGCTCCATATCACTATATACAAGAAGATGAATAACTTATACCAGCTGTACATATATAATTATATACAGAAGATACCCAGGTTATACCAGCATGCGCCTTATCACTATATACAAGAAGATGTATAACTTATACCAGCTGTACATATATAATTACATTCAGAAGATACCCAGGTTATACCAGCATGATCCATATCACTATATACAAGAAGATGTATATCTTATACCAGCTGTACATATATAATTATATACAGAGGATACCCAGGTTATACCAGCATGCTCCATATCTCTATATACAAGAAGATGTATAACTTATACCAGCTGTACATATATAATTATATACAGAAGATACCCAGGTTATACCAGCATGGTCTATATCACTATATACAAGAAGATGTATAACTTATACCAGCTGTACATATAGAATTATATACAGAAGATACCCAGGTTATACCAGCATGCTCCATATCACTATATACAAGAAGATGTATAACTTATACCAGCTGTACATATATAATTATATACAGAAGATACCCAGGTTATACCAGCATGCTCCATATCACTATATACAAGAAGATGTATAACTTATACCAGCTGTACATATATAATTATATACAGGAGATACCCAGGTTATACCAGCATGCTCCATATCACTATATACAAGAAGATGTATAACTTATACCAGCTGTACATATATAATTATATACAGAAGATACCCAGGTTATACCAGCATGCCCCATATCACTATATACAAGAAGATGTATAACTTATACCAGCTGTACATATATAATTATATACAGAAGATACCCAGGTTATACCAGCATGCTCCATATCACTATATACAGGAAGATGTATAACTTATACCAGCTGTACATATATAATTATATACAGAAGATACCCAGGTTATACCAGCATGCTCCATATCACTATATACAAGAAGATGTATAACTTATACCAGCTGTACATATATAATTATATACAGAATATACCCAGGTTATACCAGCATGCTCCATATCACTATATACAAGAAGATGTATAACTTATACCAGCTGTACATATATAATTATATACAGAAGATACCCAGGTTATACCAGCATGCTCCATATCACTATATACAAGAAGATGTATAACTTATACCAGCTGTACATATATAATTATATACAGAAGATACCCAGGTTATACCAGCATGCTCCATATCACTATATACAAAAAGATGTATAACTAATACCAGCTGTACATATATAATTATATACAGCAGATACCCAGGTTACACCAGCATGCTCCATATCACTATATACAGGAAGATGTATAACTTATACCATCTGTACATATATAATTATATTCAGAAGATACCCAGGTTATACCAGCATGCTCCATATCACTATATACAAGAAGATGTATGACTTATACCAGCTGTACATGTATAATTATATACAGAAGATACCCAGGTTATACCAGCATGTGACCTATCACTATATACAAGAAGATGTATAACTTATACCAGCTGTACATATATAATTATATACAGAAGATACCCAGGATATACCAGCATGCTCCATATCACTATATACAAGAAGATGTATAACTTATACCAGCTGTACATATATAATTATATACAGAGGATACCCAGGTTATACCAGCATGCTCCATATCACTATATACAAGAAGATGTGTAATTTATACTAGCTGTAAATATATAATTATATACAGAAGATACCCAGGTCATACCAGCATGCTCCATATCACTATATACAGGAAGATGTGTAACTTATACCAGCTGTACATATATAATTATATACAGAAGATACCCAGGTTATACCAGCATGCTCCATATCACTATATACAAGAAGATGTATAACTTATACCAGCTGTACATATATAATTATATACAGAAGATACCCAGGTTATACCAGCATGTTCCATATCACTATATACAAGAAGATGTATAACTTATACCAGCTGTACATATATAATTATATACAGAAGATACCCAGGTTATACCAGCATGCTCCGTATCACTATATACAAGAAGATGTATAACTTATACCAGCTGTACATATATAATTATATACAGAAGATGTCCAGGTTATACCAGCTGTACATATATATTATATACCCAGGTTATACCAGCTGTACATATATATTATATACCCAGGTTATACCAGCATGTACACTAACAACGAAATCATTTTCATGCCAGTGAATATATTTCCTGTGATTTTCCTTCCACAATATGACAAGATAATATTTGAAGATCAGATGTCAGAATGAAATGATTTTTATGTAAGACAAGGTAACCTGAGAGGACGCAGCGACCTGATTTCTGTGGCAAATCATTTCTTCAGAATGGCATTCTCAAACTGCGCGGCAGGGTCACCATTGACGACAATGGGGCTGCCTGTCTGCCTGTCGCCCATCTCTGCCAGCACATTGGAGACTAATGATCTAGGAACGAGATGGTAACAGGATGTCTGTCTTGCTTTAAATGGCACTGGTAGATTCAGCCCATATCCTACAATGCTTGTGTTCTAGCTTTTAAAGGAATTGTTTCACTCACTTTTTTGAAATATCTATGTTCTAGAGATTTTCTTGCAGATTAAAACAAGATAGATGACACATCTGTGTGATCCTTCATTCTGAAATTATTGCTTTTCAAAGATCGGGATTTTATGTTAATTATTTGGTAATAGCTAGGGGCGCTGCTGCATTGTTGCCTGTGTAAAAAGTAGCTTTCATTGTTGTAGTGGTGAATAGCGGTACTACAAGTTAATTCTGTGTGTCAAATGTTTTTACTGCCAGTATATACGGTATATTCAGTATATTCCAGGCACAGTATATAATTATAAACAAATACAATACCACCGAAGAGGGGCACAGACACAGAGTGATGTTCAATATAAAGCAAAGTTGCTGAACAATATGAAATCTACTGTGTCTACGTCCCAGGTAATGACCAAGATACCTTGGTGCATCGATCAACAACAGATAAATCCAACAAAGAAAATGATCGACTGAAGCACGACAAATTAGTAACAAAATACAAAATTTTATTAACATGAAAACATGACAAAGGTTAAAACTGGAACAGGGAATGAGTCACTCAATAAAAAGACATCGAGAGCAATCATGCACTGGATGTTAATGTGACATGAGTCTATACAGACTTGTTTATTTGTTGATACAGCAAAATAAGATAGTGTGCGTGCCTATGCGGACCTGTAGCTAATAAAGCCTAGTGAATAATGGCAAAAAGACGGTCAACAAGGGATGGAATGCATGTGTGTACTATCTGGGTTGCCTCTATAAGAGTGTGTATGTAGAAATGATAATATTGCAGATACCTGAGTATAATGATTATCTGCGTATGTATAATAACCCAATGTACACCATAGTATGTTTTACAAGGTCAGTACTACAGGTAACATGCAACAATGTGTATAGACACACAACGAGGTACCAAGCCAGTACCAGGTAAGAAAGTCGGTAATAGCTCTATGACATACCAGTGGACATGATGAAGATGTCTGGACCCGACGCGCGTTTCGGCGACTGCCTTCGTCCGGGGTTAGGGTCAAGCTGCTAGAATCTACCAATATATGGAGCGTAGCTCAGGTGTTCGTGATGTAAGAGGAGGAGGAGGCACAATCAAGTGACGAAAAACGGCGTCTGGTGCGGGGTACCAAGATGGCGCTGCCCCACTTCCGGTCCGCGTCATCAGAGAGGATGTGGGGCGGTGCAGACTGACCACACCCCCCACACATCCTACTCTGTATCTAGACAGCGGTCGGAAGAGGCCAGGGCCACTCCCCCCTCGGACATGAACATCTGATCAGGATGTCATGGACACCAGCGCACGATCCATCAGTGATATATGCCAGAAGGAAACAAGGAAAAGAACTTACGATGCGAATGGTTTGCAAAGTATTGTGTACAGCTGGAAATAAAAAGTAACATGAAACGGCTTACTATGGTGTGAATTGTGTAATGTGTAACATGGACAGGGAAGGGGAGGGGGGGGGGGAAAAGAGAAGGAGGGGATAGGTGATGATGTGGAACGATAGATAAATACACCCTGGCAATGGTGAAAAAATATATATGATGAAGAGTGTGAATGTGAAAAGTTGAAAATGAAAAATTTATAAGTATATAAAGTAATGGGTGTGAATGCTGATGGAATTGTAAAAGGGGATGACAGGTGTGGAGTGTGATGCTAGTGAATTGTGCTGGGAATAAGATGAGACATGGGGAAGCAAGGAAATCTAGTCAATGTGTGTGTAACAATACAAATATGGTGGACACCCGATTATGCTATGGACATCAATACTGAGTAACACCTAAATGCTAGGTCTAAAAAAACCATAGTATTACAGCCACATGTGTTGGTACGAAGATACAATACATACGAATGTCTTATACATACAGCATATAAGTCACTTAAAGTTCTCTATGTTTGTAAGAGCTGAATATATATAGTTATGCCTAATAGATACTAGTAGTAGTGCTAAGTAAATTGATAAAGAACACATACACAAAAAAACATATTATAGCAAAATACAGAAATAACGTATTCGCAATGGATACATACAAAATAAAGGATCAAAGTGATCCATACATGATGGAAGAAAAATATAATAATGGATGGGTGATATATGATGCAAATACTACCAAATCTATATGATGACAAATGCAGAAAATATATATAGAACGCAGTATAGTGTCTCTTGTTTCCTCCTAGTAGTAGCAAAGAATGGACCGCAGGACACCTCCTCAGATGAACTCAATGAAAGAGTATCATAGTTCTGTATATCAGAAAAACACAACAAAAGAGGGTAGTTAATTTTTAAAAATGACAACAGGGATGAGGAAAAAATAAAAGCCAAGACCCACAAGGAGTCAATGGTTACAAAAACGAAACAAAGCTCAAAGATTCGTTTAATCCATATGGAGACATTGTCCCAAGGGTCCAGATCCACCGAGACTCACATTGTGCGAGTTTTTGTTTGGTGGCCCCGCCTCTCGTACCGCATATGATATGATCAATCCCTCTCACCTTCAGCTTGGAGGGATCACATGCGTGGTGTGTTCTAAAATGTCGAGCCACAGGTTTCAACATCTCCAAAATTTCTGCCCCTGCTGCTCGCTTTATATCGGCCATATGTTCACGTACCCGCACCTTCAGCTCTCTGGAAGTAAGACCAATGTAAATCTTCGGGCACGGACATACAGCATAATATATGACGGCTTTGGTATTGCATGTGATGGAATGAGTGATATTAAAAGTTTTACTGCCAGATACATCGGTGAAAGTAGTGACATCTTCTATATTAGGGCACGCTACGCATCTTCCGCAGGGCTTACAACCCCATCTTGGGCCCTTGGTCCCAAATGGATATTTAGTTTTTATTGGGTCATAGAAACTTCTTACAAGATGGTCTTTTAGATTTTTGGATCGTCTTGCAGTCACAGAGGGATATTTTGTAATAAACCTGTTTAGGGAGGGATCGGTCAGGAGAATAGGCCAGTATCTTTTGAGGATTTCCTTCATTTGAGGCCATCGAGAATGGTATCCTGTAATGAACCTGACTTGGTTCTGTTTCTCTGCCTTCTTTTTAGGGAAAAGCAGATCATCCCTAGAAGTCCCTTTTGCCCTACGATAGGCTTTTTTTATGGATCTAGCACTGTATCCTCGCTCTAGGAAACGACGTTTCAAATCTACTGCCTGTTTCTCAAAAAGCGAGTCAGAGGAACATATCCTCTTAATCCGTAAAAATTGTCCAATGGGGACCGCTGAAATGGTCTGTGGGGGATGAGATGAGGAAGAGTGGAGCAGTGCATTCACAGAGGTTTCCTTACGGAAGACGTCACTATGTATGAAGCCCCTCTCATCAGTGAAAATCTTCACATCCAAAAAATCCACACAACTAGGATGTGCTTTATGGGTGAATTTAAGGTTTATATCGTTCATGTTAAGGCCAACCATGAAGGAATCCAGATCCGCATGTGTGCCCTTCCAGATGACCAGAATATCATCAATGTAGCGGGCCCAGAAAAGGACCCGCGCCATTGATTCCTCCCGGTCATCTGAGAAAAGAGTCCTCTCCCACAGCCCCAGGAAAAGATTAGCGTAAGATGGTGCACACGCTGCCCCCATAGCTGTTCCCTGGAGCTGTAGGTAGAAATGATCATTGAACACAAAGAAATTGTGTGTTAGGATGTGTTCAAGCATCTGTGCAATAAATGCACATAATGATTTGTCAAGTTCTGATGTTGACAAAAAATACTGGACTGCTCTCAGGCCGTCTTCATGCTTGATGCATGTATAGAGAGACTCTACATCGATGGTAACTAGGAGCATGTCACCATCAATGCTGATACCGCTGATCTTCTGCAAAAGATCAGCAGTATCGCGAATATACGATGGTAAATTGACCACCAGATTTTTTAAATGGTGGTCAATGAATCTGCATATCCCTTCAGTGAGACTGCCCCTGCCAGAGATGATAGGTCTCCCTGGTGGAATCCTCTCATTTTTGTGGATCTTAGGCAGCAGATAAAGGGTAGGAACTGTGGGTTCATCAATTGTAAGTGCCAAGTTGAGTTCTTTAGAGATAACATTGTCTTCCACTGCCTGAAGAAGTTTGATCTGCAACTCCCGTTTAAAGGCTGACAGAGGGTTGAAGGTCAGCCTCCTGTAGCAATGTTTGTCTCGCAGTTGTCTGTTTGCCTCTGCCTCATACATGACACATGGCCACACCACCACATTGCCCCCTTTATCTGCTGCCTTGAATACCACATCTTTGATTTTTTTCAATTGTTTTAAGCTGTTTCTCTCTAACGAAGTTAGGTTATCACATTTGATATATCTTGGGATGTTATAAAATTCTTGGGTTACTGATTTAATGAAGAGGTCCACCGCGGGGCATATACTAAGGGCAGGGAAGTTTTTTGACTTAATCCTAATGCATGCAGGAATATTACCTGCCGTTTCATCAATATTATGTTCTGCCAGCAAGTCTTCAAGCGCCTTGAGTGCCTGCTGTTCCTCAGATGTAGGGAACAGATCCCTGTCCACTGGTTTGTTGAACCATTTGTTGAAAATAAGTGAGCGGCCAAAGACATGTAAATCTTTTACTGCAGAAAACATATCAAAAGCAGCACTAGGTGAAAAAGTCAGGCCCTTGGCTATTAATTCCAAATCAATTTTAGAGAATACATGTGAAGACAAATTAATTACCTTTAGTTGACTACTCGGTTCTCGTACATCTGGTCGTTTTTTATTAGCTGCTTGTTTTTGTGCCAGTTTTCTTTTAGGCCGAGTGTTGAAGGTAGATCTATAGGGCATGGTATCGGTTTCACTCTGAGACGAAATAGAGGAGATGGAAGGAGTACGGTTGAGACCACCTGGGGCCTGGTTTCTTCTCCACCTGTATACTTTATTATTTTGGAAATCTCCAATATCTCTGGAGAATTTTCTGGACTTAATTTCTTGGATAGTAATAAAAAACGACCAGATGTACGAGAACCGAGTAGTCAACTAAAGGTAATTAATTTGTCTTCACATGTATTCTCTAAAATTGATTTGGAATTAATAGCCAAGGGCCTGACTTTTTCACCTAGTGCTGCTTTTGATATGTTTTCTGCAGTAAAAGATTTACATGTCTTTGGCCGCTCACTTATTTTCAACAAATGGTTCAACAAACCAGTGGACAGGGATCTGTTCCCTACATCTGAGGAACAGCAGGCACTCAAGGCGCTTGAAGACTTGCTGGCAGAACATAATATTGATGAAACGGCAGGTAATATTCCTGCATGCATTAGGATTAAGTCAAAAAACTTCCCTGCCCTTAGTATATGCCCCGCGGTGGACCTCTTCATTAAATCAGTAACCCAAGAATTTTATAACATCCCAAGATATATCAAATGTGATAACCTAACTTCGTTAGAGAGAAACAGCTTAAAACAATTGAAAAAAATCAAAGATGTGGTATTCAAGGCAGCAGATAAAGGGGGTAATGTGGTAGTGTGGCCATGTGTCATGTATGAGGCAGAGGCAAACAGACAACTGCGAGACAAACATTGCTACAGGAGGCTGACCTTCAACCCTCTGTCAGCCTTTAAACGGGAGTTGCAGATCAAACTTCTGCAGGCAGTGGAAGACAATGTTATCTCTAAAGAACTCAACTTGGCACTTACAATTGATGAACCCACAGTTCCTACCCTTTATCTGCTGCCTAAGATCCACAAAAATGAGAGGATTCCACCAGGGAGACCTATCATCTCTGGCAGGGGCAGTCTCACTGAAGGGATATGCAGATTCATTGACCACCATTTAAAAAATCTGGTGGTCAATTTACCATCGTATATTCGCGATACTGCTGATCTTTTGCAGAAGATCAGCGGTATCAGCATTGATGGTGACATGCTCCTAGTTACCATCGATGTAGAGTCTCTCTATACATGCATCAAGCATGAAGACGGCCTGAGAGCAGTCCAGTATTTTTTGTCAACATCAGAACTTGACAAATCATTATGTGCATTTATTGCACAGATGCTTGAACACATCCTAACACACAATTTCTTTGTGTTCAATGATCATTTCTACCTACAGCTCCAGGGAACAGCTATGGGGGCAGCGTGTGCACCATCTTACGCTAATCTTTTCCTGGGGCTGTGGGAGAGGACTCTTTTCTCAGATGACCGGGAGGAATCAATGGCGCGGGTCCTTTTCTGGGCCCGCTACATTGATGATATTCTGGTCATCTGGAAGGGCACACATGCGGATCTGGATTCCTTCATGGTTGGCCTTAACATGAACGATATAAACCTTAAATTCACCCATAAAGCACATCCTAGTTGTGTGGATTTTTTGGATGTGAAGATTTTCACTGATGAGAGGGGCTTCATACATAGTGACGTCTTCCGTAAGGAAACCTCTGTGAATGCACTGCTCCACTCTTCCTCATCTCATCCCCCACAGACCATTTCAGCGGTCCCCATTGGACAATTTTTACGGATTAAGAGGATATGTTCCTCTGACTCGCTTTTTGAGAAACAGGCAGTAGATTTGAAACGTCGTTTCCTAGAGCGAGGATACAGTGCTAGATCCATAAAAAAAGCCTATCGTAGGGCAAAAGGGACTTCTAGGGATGATCTGCTTTTCCCTAAAAAGAAGGCAGAGAAACAGAACCAAGTCAGGTTCATTACAGGATACCATTCTCGATGGCCTCAAATGAAGGAAATCCTCAAAAGATACTGGCCTATTCTCCTGACCGATCCCTCCCTAAACAGGTTTATTACAAAATATCCCTCTGTGACTGCAAGACGATCCAAAAATCTAAAAGACCATCTTGTAAGAAGTTTCTATGACCCAATAAAAACTAAATATCCATTTGGGACCAAGGGCCCAAGATGGGGTTGTAAGCCCTGCGGAAGATGCGTAGCGTGCCCTAATATAGAAGATGTCACTACTTTCACCGATGTATCTGGCAGTAAAACTTTTAATATCACTCATTCCATCACATGCAATACCAAAGCCGTCATATATTATGCTGTATGTCCGTGCCCGAAGATTTACATTGGTCTTACTTCCAGAGAGCTGAAGGTGCGGGTACGTGAACATATGGCCGATATAAAGCGAGCAGCAGGGGCAGAAATTTTGGAGATGTTGAAACCTGTGGCTCGACATTTTAGAACACACCACGCATGTGATCCCTCCAAGCTGAAGGTGAGAGGGATTGATCATATCATATGCGGTACGAGAGGCGGGGCCACCAAACAAAAACTCGCACAATGTGAGTCTCGGTGGATCTGGACCCTTGGGACAATGTCTCCATATGGATTAAACGAATCTTTGAGCTTTGTTTCGTTTTTGTAACCATTGACTCCTTGTGGGTCTTGGCTTTTATTTTTTCCTCATCCCTGTTGTCATTTTTAAAAATTAACTACCCTCTTTTGTTGTGTTTTTCTGATATACAGAACTATGATACTCTTTCATTGAGTTCATCTGAGGAGGTGTCCTGCGGTCCATTCTTTGCTACTACTAGGAGGAAACAAGAGACACTATACTGCGTTCTATATATATTTTCTGCATTTGTCATCATATAGATTTGGTAGTATTTGCATCATATATCACCCATCCATTATTATATTTTTCTTCCATCATGTATGGATCACTTTGATCCTTTATTTTGTATGTATCCATTGCGAATACGTTATTTCTGTATTTTGCTATAATATGTTTTTTTGTGTATGTGTTCTTTATCAATTTACTTAGCACTACTACTAGTATCTATTAGGCATAACTATATATATTCAGCTCTTACAAACATAGAGAACTTTAAGTGACTTATATGCTGTATGTATAAGACATTCGTATGTATTGTATCTTCGTACCAACACATGTGGCTGTAATACTATGGTTTTTTTAGACCTAGCATTTAGGTGTTACTCAGTATTGATGTCCATAGCATAATCGGGTGTCCACCATATTTGTATTGTTACACACACATTGACTAGATTTCCTTGCTTCCCCATGTCTCATCTTATTCCCAGCACAATTCACTAGCATCACACTCCACACCTGTCATCCCCTTTTACAATTCCATCAGCATTCACACCCATTACTTTATATACTTATAAATTTTTCATTTTCAACTTTTCACATTCACACTCTTCATCATATATATTTTTTCACCATTGCCAGGGTGTATTTATCTATCGTTCCACATCATCACCTATCCCCTCCTTCTCTTTTCCCCCCCCCCCTCCCCTTCCCTGTCCATGTTACACATTACACAATTCACACCATAGTAAGCCGTTTCATGTTACTTTTTATTTCCAGCTGTACACAATACTTTGCAAACCATTCGCATCGTAAGTTCTTTTCCTTGTTTCCTTCTGGCATATATCACTGATGGATCGTGCGCTGGTGTCCATGACATCCTGATCAGATGTTCATGTCCGAGGGGGGAGTGGCCCTGGCCTCTTCCGACCGCTGTCTAGATACAGAGTAGGATGTGTGGGGGGTGTGGTCAGTCTGCACCGCCCCACATCCTCTCTGATGACGCGGACCGGAAGTGGGGCAGCGCCATCTTGGTACCCCGCACCAGACGCCGTTTTTCGTCACTTGATTGTGCCTCCTCCTCCTCTTACATCACGAACACCTGAGCTACGCTCCATATATTGGTAGATTCTAGCAGCTTGACCCTAACCCCGGACGAAGGCAGTCGCCGAAACGCGCGTCGGGTCCAGACATCTTCATCATGTCCACTGGTATGTCATAGAGCTATTACCGACTTTCTTACCTGGTACTGGCTTGGTACCTCGTTGTGTGTCTATACACATTGTTGCATGTTACCTGTAGTACTGACCTTGTAAAACATACTATGGTGTACATTGGGTTATTATACATACGCAGATAATCATTATACTCAGGTATCTGCAATATTATCATTTCTACATACACACTCTTATAGAGGCAACCCAGATAGTACACACATGCATTCCATCCCTTGTTGACCGTCTTTTTGCCATTATTCACTAGGCTTTATTAGCTACAGGTCCGCATAGGCACGCACACTATCTTATTTTGCTGTATCAACAAATAAACAAGTCTGTATAGACTCATGTCACATTAACATCCAGTGCATGATTGCTCTCGATGTCTTTTTATTGAGTGACTCATTCCCTGTTCCAGTTTTAACCTTTGTCATGTTTTCATGTTAATAAAATTTTGTATTTTGTTACTAATTTGTCGTGCTTCAGTCGATCATTTTCTTTGTTGGATTTAACAGTATATAATTAGTATAGAAAGTGAGAATTACACCCAGTATACAGGACAGGAGAAGTGGTACTGTGCAGTGTCTATATATATATATATATATATATATATATACAGAATAATACAGACACTGAGAATTACACCCAGTATACAGGACAGGAGAAGTGGTACTGTGCAGTGTATATATATACAGAATAATACAGATACTGAGAATTACACCCAGTATACAGGACAGGAGAAGTGGTGCTGTGCAGTGTCCATATATACAGAATAATACAGATACTGAGAATTACACCCAGTATACAGGACAGGAGAAGTGGTACTGTGCAGTGTCCATATATACAGAATAATACAGATACTGAGAATTACACCCAGTATACAGGACAGGAGAAGTGGTACTGTGCAGTGTCCATATATACAGAATAATACAGATGCTGAGAATTACACCCAGTATACAGGACAGGAGAAGTGGTACTGTGCAGTGTCCATATATACAGAATAATACAGATACTGAGCATTACACCCAGTATACAGGACAGGAGAAGTGGTACTGTGCAGTGTATATATACAGAATAATACAGATACTGAGAATTACACCCAGTATACAGGACAGGAGAAGTGGTACTGTGCAGTGTCTATATATATATATATACAGAATTATACAGACACTGAGAATTACACCCAGTATACAGGACAGGAGAAGTGGTACTGTGCAGTGTATATATATACAGAATAATACAGATACTGAGAATTACACCCAGTATACAGGACAGGAGAAGTGGTGCTGTGCAGTGTCCATATATACAGAATAATACAGATACTGAGAATTACACCCAGTATACAGGACAGGAGGAGCGGGTGTGTGCTGTCTGTGTGTTGGAGGAAGCTCTTTCCGGGTGTCGGCTCTTTCCTCTCCAGGGAGAGAGTTTGCTGCTTGGGATGAGAGGAAGTTCTTCCCAGCCAAGTGCTTCTCAGCCTCCTGTTACCCGGTCTAGGCCGGCGGGTAGCGGGAGCGTTCAGCAACCGGCCGAAGTTGTGGGGGTGAGAAGATCTAGTCGGGGTCACAGCGATGTGGCCCCGATCCTGTCCCCGCCTGAAACCAGGACAGAAAGCCAGGAAAGCCGCAAGGTTCCTGGTGTTGCAGCCAGCAGGATTGCTCCTGGAGATGTGCAGCAGAGCATGCATGATGGTGTGGAGGCAGATTGGGGTGAACTACGTGCCACGGAGTCAACAACCACCTTTAGCTCCCGTGTTGCGGAGTGCCTCCGTGGGTATGAGGACGCCGGGAAGGCCATTCGGAAGCTCCAGGAGGAGCTGAAAGCAGCCCGGGTTCGGTCGCACGTCACTTCTGGAGCAAAGAGGTTGGTAGTAATGGCGACTATCAGGGATCTCAAATCTGAGGTGGATGCCCTGAAAGAAAAGCGCAAGTTTATTTTGGAGAATAGTGGACCTTTCAAGGAGAAACTCCTTAATGATGATCGGTTCCGGGCAATGAAGGGTGTCTGTGACCCTGGAAAGCAGACGGATGATGAGGGTGAGGAGGAGGAAATGTGTCCGGGTGCGTCTGGTCAGCGGAGTACGTGCAGCGAGCTGCCTGCAGAGCAAGTGGCTTTACCCATGGACTCCAGCTCAGCTGGTGAGGGGGACACCTGTGACCAGGACATCAGCAGCAGCAATTCAGGTGGGAGGCTGATGGCGGAAATACGGCAGCTCCAGTCTCCGGTGAGCCTGCAGCATTTTTCTTTTGGCGCGGACTTGGGTCCAGAGGAGAATGTTAATGCCAAGCGCGCAGCAAAGCGCAAAGCCCGGCGGCGACTAAAATCAAGAAAGGCTGGAAAAATCGTGGAGGAGGTCAGTTTTAAGTTTGTTCCCCACCCAGTGCTACCCCAGCTGGCCGCAGGGTCAGCTCGCTGCACAAGCCCCGTGATCCAGCCTAGCCCGGGCCCTGAAGTGGGTCCGGTGCAGGAAAGCGGGGAGATTAATGATGGCGTGATAATGGAGGCTGATGTCCCTGCTTGTCGTAGTAGCGGTGGCGTTTTTGGTGGCGTTTTTAAGGCGTCAATAGCGCCAGATAATGTTGGTGGCCCAGTGTTGGGTGCAGAACAAAGCTCTGGTGCTCAGGTTTCCTCCTCAGTAATGGGGGGCGGCTCGACACCAGAGCTGGCAGCGAATATTCCAGTGTCCCTGGAACCCGTTGGTGCTACTGAGCGGCGGCAGCATGAAGGGGCTGCTGGGACTGACGGCACGGTTGAATGTCCCCCCAAGCTTGCGGTCATTGGGTCCGGTGGCGCAGTCACTAGTATTCCTTTGGTGGCTGCGTCACATGAATCCCCAGCCCGGGAGCCAGCTTTGCCAGGGGTGAGGGCGAGTCTGGGCATTGCTGGCTCTAAGAAGGAAGGATTGTCTCAAGTAAAGAAATGTCACGCTAATGAGGTGGAGGGGAAACCTGATGACACCGAGGCGATAACATCCGGCCCAGAAACACTTTTTACTGCTGGTCCAGAGGGTGAGGGTATGAATGGTGCCGGTACAAGTGCTGTTAATAATGGTGAGGGTATGAATGGTGCAGGTACAAGTGATATTGATAATGGTGAGGGTATGAATGGTGCAGGTACGAGTGATATTGATAATGGTCCCTCTCCTGTGTCTGGGGCCGGGGTGAGTGCTGGGAATGTTACTGCCAGGGGTATGAGGTCTAGTGAGGCCGGTCCATCTGCCCCCCCAGGGGTGACTACTCGCAGTTATGCCAGTGTCACTGCTGGGGCCTCCTCCTCATCTTCAGGCTCTGGGGACGGTATTTTACAGCGGCGCCTCCTGGAGGCCCTTAAAAAGGGTGAGAGAACAATAATGGTAGAGGGCCGAGCGGTTGATCTGTCCTTCTGGATAGACAGGCATGGCCTGACTGCTTTCCGAGAAGAAAGGGAAGGGGAAACTGTGTGGACCCTTCCGACAGCCGGGCCTGGGGGGGCTCGTAGGAATGTTGTTCGTCTTCGCTGGAGAGGCAATGATACGTGCCCACCTAGGGCAAAAATAGTTGAGCTTCTCTTGAAGATGAATTTCAGGGCGATCGACATCTTTGCCCTGATACATCCCTATGGCACCCCAGTATTTGACATCAGCTTTGTTCGGCCGGAGGGCCTGGAGCTCTTTTGGTCAAATTATGAGCTGGTGAAGAATGAGCCCGGCTGGCGAGACTTCGCTGTACAAGCGTTGTCTCGTCAGAGCGAAATCAAGAAGGTGACCGTCCTAACTTGCAATGAGTGTCTTTCTTGTATGGACATTATGACCTGGCTCAGCAGGTACGGGGAGGTAACGGAGGTCCCCAAAAAAAACAGGGATGAATTTGGCATCTGGTCAGGGGCCTGGACCTTTATGGTTAAATTAAAGCGTTCAGGAAGTTCTGTCACCCACATCCCTTCCTCAGCCTTTTTAGGAAGGGACCGAATCCTGGCCTTTTACCAGGGGCAGCCGAAGCTCTGCCACAGGTGTGGTGACCCCACGCACTTCAGTGCCCACTGCAGAGTGCAGAAGTGTGCGTTGTGCGGGGGGATAGGTCATCTTGCCACATCCTGTGGGGATATTCGGTGTCACCTGTGTGGGGATCTAGGTCACCCATTCAGTCGCTGCCCTCGTTCCTTTGCCAACGCCATGGCGGGCCCAGCGGGAGAAAGCCGAGAGGTTGCTCCTGCCGTGGTTGGCACTGGTGGAGGTGAAGGGGCTGAGGGGCCAGGGAAGAAAGGCAAGTCACCCTCCAAGTTAAGGCGATTGGAGAACCGTCGAAGGAGTAGGGAGCTCGGGGAGCCCCAGGCAACTGGGGTAACCCTTGGCCCTGCTCCGGGGGCAAGTGTCATTGCTACTGAGGCCCTGGGGGAACAGGACTTGAATGAAGAGGTCAGGAGGTTGGAGAGGGAGGAGGAAGCCGCTTCTTCATGTTCCTCGCTATATGAAAGTATGGATGAGGACAGTAGACGGTGGCTAGATGAAAAGCGCAAGCAGGGTGCTAAAAAGAAAAAAAAGGGAGATAAGAAATCTTCTCCTCCCCTGGTCCAGGTGCCTAAGGAAAGCCCAACCGACTCACCTCTTGTTGTTCTCTCAAACCGCTTTCAAACCCTCAAGGACATCTCCTCTTCAGATGAGGAGTGTGGGGGCGAGGATGTGGCGAAGGTGACGAGGGGGTCTGTGGGGGGCGTCCAGCTTCTTGCCTCAGGGCATGCGGAACCCTCAGGGAGAAGCGCTGTCTCGGAGCCTGGAGGTGAGGTTGATAGTGGTGCTGGTGAGGAGGTGGAGGAAGGGAGGGATATGGACACATCAGCATCCCTCAAAAGGGCCCTCGGCTCTTCATCAGACAGTGATAAAAACCAGGGGAAGGGCAAGGGGAAGGGGAAAAAGGTCATCTAATTCAATCACCCAGGATGGCGGCACCCACCCCGTTGACGCTGGCATCTATTAATGTCGCCAGCATTAAATCTGACAAGGCTAGATTTGCGGCCTTTGATTTTCTCGGCCGAATTGAGGCCGACATTTTATTTTTGCAAGAGACCAGGCTGACAGACTTGGCAGCCATACATAAAGCGAAAAAGGAGTGGAGGCGTGGACCATCTTATTGGTCTCTTGCGGCCGAGCCGGGTAGCGGGGTGGCGGTTCTTTTCACCGCATCGGTAGAATGCAGACGGGTTATTGAATTAGAAATGGGGAGGTGCCTGATCTTGGATGTCCTCATGAAGGGACAGGAGCTCAGGCTCATTAACATCTATGGTCCCCAAACCAGCTGGGACCGGAAAAGTCTCTTTATGAGGATCAAGCCCTATCTTTTTACGAGTCGGCAGGTGGTCTTTGGAGGGGACTTCAATGCTGCCACGAGGTCCCAAGATAGGGGAGGTTCCAGAGACAGGCTGACTTATGACTGTGTGGCCCTAAATAGGATAGCTAGTGAGGCTCGCCTGGTGGATGTCCACATCCGGCACACCCCAGGCCACGCGGGATTCACCTTTTATCGAGGTAGTTGTAGGTCTAGAATAGATAGGTTTTATTTAAAGGAGGATGCCATCTCTTCGGCAGTGTCCGTCGTTGAGGTGGAGTTCTCCGACCACTGTTTAATTTTATTTTCTCTGAATGTTGCAGAGACCCCCCGGATGGGAAGAGGCTTTTGGAGGCTCAATTCGTCTCTCTTGGAAGAAGCGGAGATAAGACGGTCCTTTGAGGATTTCTTTCAGAGCCAGGTACCGTTACTGGATCTTTGTAGCAGTAAGTCGGAGTGGTGGGAGATGTTCAAAAAAAGGGTGGCGAGTTTCTTCCGCCAGCTCTCGAGCCTCAGGAGCCTGGACAGGTATCGCCTGTATCAGGGCCTGAGGAGGAAACTCGAGCATCTTGTCTCGACTGGAGGTGACCGCGAGGACATTTCCAGAGTGAAATCTTTGCTTAAGAGTTGCCAGTATGATAGACACGCATCTTTAGTTTTTGAGAGGGATTTTGGGAAGTACCGCTCGCCCGACCCCTACAAGAACTGCAAGATGTCAGTAAATAGTAAAGTGGTTTCAGGACTGATGGACAGTACAGGATCCCTGAAAAGGTCCAGATCAGGGATCTTGGAGGTCGTCAGATCCTTTTACTCGCACCTCTTGGGAAAGATGGATCTTGATCGGGATGCGATGTCGGCTTTCCTGGCTGAAACTGTCCCCGAACCAGGAGTAGACCCCTCTCTTGGTGTCTTGGCAGAGGCGATCAGGGAAGAGGAAGTGAGACTGGCGATTGAAGGGCTTGCCCTCAAGAAGTCGCCGGGTCCAGATGGCTTAACGTCTGAATTTTACAAGACCTTTAAGGACATTTTAGTTCCCCTGTTGACTGAGGTGTTGAATGAGTGTCTTTCCTCGGGCACTTTGCCGAAGTCAATGAGGAGGTCGGCCCTGATCATCCTGTCAAAGGGTAAAGACCCATCGCACATTGAGAATTGGCGTCCCATAGCGCTACTCAATGTGGACAGAAAGGTTCTGGCAAAGGTGCTGTTTAATCAGCTGGTGAAATTTGCACCCCGGCTCCTTTCGGGGGCTCAGCATTGCTCTGTTCCAGGCCGCAGCGCGTTTAGCGCTGTACTCGGTGTCCGAGAGGCAGTGGAGCAGAGTAGGGCGGGCCGTTGGAAGGGGTACTTGCTGTCCTTGGATCAGGCAAAAGCGTTTGATCGGGTTGATCACGAGTATCTCTGGTCGGTCCTTCTGAGGTATGGTCTGCCGGGGGGGTTTGTTGATTGGCTTAAGATCTTGTATGCAGGGGCAGAGAGTTTTCCGCTTGTGAACGGTTGGATTGGCCGCTCTTTTGAGGTTGGGTCTGGGGTTCGCCAGGGTTGCCCGCTGAGCCCGCTTTTATACGTGTTCGCGATTGACCCCTTCCTTAGGAGGGTAGATCGTGGACCGTTGGTGGGAGTCAGCATGGACTTGGCAGCCTCGGAAGCCACTCTGAGAGTGGTGGCGTATGCGGATGACGTCACCGTCTTTGTGTCCTCGAGAGGGGAGGCAGAGTGGGTGATGTCTGAAGTTGACCGCTACTCGGAGGCATCCGGGTCCATGATCAACCAGGATAAGTGTAAGAGTCTCTGGCTGGGAGGGGGAGATCCTACCTTTGATCTCTCGGACACTCTTCCAGGGCCTCAGGAGTTTGTAAAAATTCTCGGCATCGAATTTGGCCAGGGGGATTACCCCAAACAAAATTGGGACAGCAGGCTAAAGATCGCCGCTCAGAAGGTCGACCAGTGGAAGGGTTGGTCTTTGACCCTCAGGGAAAGGGTCAACTTGATCAAAACTTTCCTGCTCCCTTTGTTAATCTATTTGGGCAGTGTCTGCATCTTGCCAGAACCTCTCTGGACTCGGGTCTACAGCTTGTTCTTCCAGATGTTATGGGGGAATAAGCTGAACCTAGTCAAGAGGGAGGTGACATACCGTACGAGGAGACTAGGGGGGTTGTGTATGGTCAACCCTGTGGTATTCCTGGTTAATACCTTTGTAAAGATCAACATGTCAAACCTCTGGCAAGAGAGGGCTCCTCCGTGGGTAGTCTCCTGCAGGGGGTGGTTTCGGCCTTTCTTCCAGGAATGGGAGACAGGAGGGCAAGTGAAGGACCTTCGCACGCCGCATGGGCATCTTCCGGCTTACGCTACCGTGGTTCTGAAAACAATTCGCCGGTGGGGTCTGGGGATGTGGGAGATCAGGACTCTGTCAAGGAGGCTCCTTGACAACAGAGTTCTGTTGACCCATTTCCAGAAGCCCCTGGCGCTCAGGGACTGCCCAAGTCGGGATCTGGAGGTTGGTTTGAGGGTTTTAAATTCTAGTAGGATCCCTTTAAAGTTTTGGGACTTGGCTTGGCGTTGCTTCCATGGGAAACTGTATGTGAGGGACAACTTGAAACACAGGAACCCTGAGGAAAGGGGTTGTCCCCGGGAGGAGTGTGGCGGCGTGCTGGAAAGCATGGAGCACTTCCTGCTTCATTGTCCCCTCAATACAGGGGTCTACAGCAGGGTGGGTGCCTCCATTGGTTGGCCTGGTCTGACCGGTCTCTCCTATGCGGAATGGGCCTATGGAACATTCAGACACCTGGGTGGTCGAGATCGGGGCACTTTATTCTTAGTCAGCTTAGCGGTCAGGTACGGCACGTGGAACGCACTGTGTTTTGTATCAACCAGACAAAAAACCCTCCCGGAGGAAGAGGTGGTGAGGAACATTCTCGGTGACCTGGGGAAGGTTCGTTCTTTGGAGTTCGAGAGACTGGGCACGAGTAGGGCCTCCATGCTTTGGAGGGGTTTCTCCTTCAGCGTGCCCTAGTCTAGTCGTCTCTATTCCTGGTGGGGGGCTAATGCTGTCACTGTAGCTTTTTGTTTTCTGTATAGTTGATGATGGATATAGGGCTTGCAGGTACCGAACCAGGGCCTTGTGGGTAGGATTTGTTAAGGATGTGTTATGTGTTATGTCAGGTAATGTATGCCATTGTACAGGCTGAGTCTTTACTTACTATATCTTGTAGAGTGTAGTATTTTTGTATAGATGTGAGGGGGTTAGGTGTTAGGTGGGGAGGGGGGAAAGGGGGGGAGGGGGGGTACAAATAATAAGAAAAAGCCGGGCCCGATCAAAGAGACATTGAAGGATGGACGATGGTGTCGGTCGGAGCTTAAAGGTACGGACTTTGGACTGGACATTGGTCTTGAATTGGGTATAATGTAGATATTATATATATATATGTATGTTCAGTATTGTTTTGTATATATTGTATATATTGGTTACTAATTGGTATTCATATTGCGGATTTGTGGTTAAGAAAAAGGGTGGAGGGAAAAAAAAAATAAAAAATAAAAAAAAAAAAAAAATGTAAAAATGTAAAAAAAAAAAAAAAAAAAAATAAAAAAAAAAGGGGGGGTTATTTGACGATTAGGCTCATGTTGTGTTTTCTCATGTAGGAATTTCTCATTTTTCCTTGGTTAATATATTTTGATGGGCACATGGACCGGTTAGGGTCAGTTTTTGGTTTTATTGTGGTTTAACAATTTTATTTATTTTATTTTTTAGACTGTTACTGATTTTGTTCTTTTGAGGCGTCTGGATTGATGTTGTGACTATGAGTTTTGTGTATTTGTATTTATACTGATGTGAGTGACGTGTGGATGATGAGTGATGTGTGGATGATGTGAGTGATGTGTGGATGATGTGAGTTATAATACAGAAGACTGAGTGCTGGTAGGAATGTGATCTGGACCAGAGAGGAGACGGCCGAGATTCATAATGTGTTTATAACTTGTTCGTTTTGTGTTGGTTTATGACCCGTGTATTGTATGTGCGGATTTATGGTATGTGTGTGTTTGTTAACATTTATTAAAAAGATGAGAAGTGGTACTGTGCAGTGTATATATATACAGAATAATACAGATACTGAGAATTACACCCAGTATACAGGACAGGAGAAGTGGTACTGTGCAGTGTCCATATATACAGAATAATACAGATACTGAGAATTACACCCAGTATACAATACAGGACAGTGGAAGTGGTACTGTGCAGTGTATATATACAGAATAATACAGATACTGAGAATTACACCCAGTATACAGGACAGGAGAAGTGGTACTGTGCAGTGTATATATACAGAATAATACAGATACTGAGAATTACACCCAGTATACAGGACAGGAGGAGTGGTACTGTGCAGTGTCCATATATACAGAATAATACAGATACTGAGAATTACACCCAGTATACAGGACATGAGAAGTGGTACTGTGCAGTGTATATATACAGAATAATACAGATACTGAGAATTACACCCAGTATACAGGACATGAGAAGTGGTACTGTGCAGTGTATATATATACAGAATAATACAGATACTGAGAATTACACCCAGTATACAATACAGGACAGTGGAAGTGGTACTGTGCAGTGTGATGTGTTTCGGCTGGATGTCGGGGGAACATGAATATATATCACACTGGTGTCTACACAATATTGTATATGATTGGAGATGATGGGAATGTTTGGATGATATAAATGACAGGATATGATCTGGACATTGTCGCTGTCACCTTCTGTATCTGCTGTGTCTCAGGATGACAGTGAACCTGCTGGAGGTAAATAATCCCGTAAATTATACATATTTGTATAATCCATGAGAATATATTCATCTAATCCTATCACATCCTCTATCAATTTTGCTGAATACCTGAAAATACTATTGATGAGATGCAGGAGATGCCAATCCTGATTGATAATAGTTTGTGGGATGCCAATGAGTAACCATGTAATCTGTCACCAATGTCTTAAAGAAACATTGACTTATACTTCAAGGACATAGTCAGTGCCCTCAACACAAATAAGGCTGAGCAAGAAAGAAATCCCATGGTGGACAGTTCTGGCTGAGGCTGGGTTCACACGAGCATGTTCGGTCCGTAAAGGACGGAACGTATTTCGGCCGCAAGTCCCGGACCGAACACACTGCAGGGAGCCGGGCTCCTAGCATCATAGTTATGTACGACGCTAGGAGTCCCTGCCTCTCCGTGGAACTACTGTCCCGTACTGAAAACATGATTACAGTACGGGACAGTTGTCCTGCAGCGAGGCAGGGACTCCTAGCATCGTACATCACTATGATGCTAGGAGCCCGGCTCCCTGCAGTGTGTTCGGTCCAGGACTTGCGGCCGAAATACATCCGTCAAATACGGATGTAATGACCTCGTGTGAATCCAGCCTTAGGACGTGTTGGCCCTCGTGCTGCGCACACCGGCTCCGGCACATAAGGTGGATACGGGTTTGTCGCAGGGTTTGTGCGCTGCGGCTGCTCTCGTCTGTGTCACTAGTGATAAACGTCAGGGCTCCGGCACAGAATATACGGCGGTTTGCAGAGTTCAATGTCGCCTTGCGTTTGCCCCGTGTATTAATCTCACAGACATTATGTCTGCCTCTGCCCGCTACATGTTCTGTAATAGAATAGGATTGGGATCATCCAGTAGATTCCTGGTGGCGCTAACCATGTTAATTAAAGGGGAAGCAACATTATTTTGACACGTGTCTGAGCGCACCCTCACCCCAGGAACCAGTCTGAACTGAGCACGTAGAAGAGGGACGTCTCGACACCTTATTTTCCCTCTTTGCCCAAGAAACCACTAAAACAACAATTCTTGTCATGCTCCTCCCACTTAGGCCCTGCACTAGACATAACACAATTATTCCTGGAGTGTTCCTTTAAAAAATATTTTTTGTTTCTATAAAGGCTACATTATTCCAATTTTACCGACCAAAGCACATATTAACCTGCTGCTCTGCTCATTAGCCAATTAATTTCAGTGGCTGACACGGCGACAGAGATGTGCGCGCTAATTAATACACAGTCATTAAAATAACCGCTCCCGGAAATAGAACAGGACATGTAATCACGTTATATCAGCACCAGTCGTGGTCCTTATAGAAGACGGTGGGTCTCACCTGCCACACACACCTTCCCGGACGTCGCCTGCTCCAATTTTTACAATTTGTCTTCGCGCCCCTCAGATCTGCCACTCCCTCCTCCGTCTTCCCAGCAATCAAGTGTAAAGATGTAGTTAATAACTGTTAATTAGCTTTCCCCGAGCTGTGAGCAGGAAGGTAACACATTCACATCAAGCAGCTCCGGCTTTACATGGAGCCAATGTTAGGGAAATTTTTTTAGAATAATTCCAAAAATAGTAAAATGGGAGCATGCAGAACAATCCTATGGATATTTCTACTTATATCACCCCCGTATAAAGGAGTTATGTCCTATATACTCAAAACCACAAAAAAGGCCATACTCACTAGGTAGGTGGGTGGGTGAAAACCCGTTCCCATCAGGACGCAGACGGGTCAAAGAATGCTGCAGAAGGAGTGTGCATTAAATAGTGATAGCCCCTCCCACTAGTCTATACCCCATGTTTCATGGATATTTCTTACTACGTATACTACACTTTTTTTCAGGACGCAGCCGGGTCTTATATGCTGGGAGGGCATGATGTGCTGGCGTTTGGTTTGGAATGCAGAGCAGCCCGCTTTAGCTAACACTAGCGGCGTTACAAATAGGCTGTTATTCGGCAAGTTACGCCATGCCTGACGACCAGCACATTATCCCTCCACGTATTACACATAGTGCTGACACCCCATGTACTATTCACAGCACTGACCCCTATTCATCACATTTATTTATTTATTTTTATTACATTATTACACAGTTCTGACACTTTCATACATACATATTTATTTTTTGCCATCCATTCACACCCTAGCACTACACTGACACACATTTATCGCACACCTTTGAGCACTTAGTTCGCCACTCCCCTCAAGACTAGTGGGAGGGGCTATCACTATTTAATGCACACTCCTTCTGCAGCATTCTTTGACCCGTCTGCGTCCTGATGGGAACGGGTTTTCACCCACCCACCTACCTAGTGAGTATGGCCTTTTTTGTGGTTTTGATGATATTTATGTCCCATTTTTTCTGTTTATGTCCTATATACTAGCTCTTGCCAAGTGCCCCCATCCTCAACTCTCAATCAAGACCCCATCTCAATTTCACAGGGTGTTATTCTTCATTACATTGTGGCTGACCAACCTGTTGCCCCCTTTTTGGAGTCATCAGTGCGGGACAGAACATTGTGATCCTATAAATACATGGTGTAAAAATATTACAGCACAACAATGGGATTTTTTTTTAGTTGGACACTATCCGGCTTGAAGATGGCATCCTGTGACATACTGTTTCACCCTTGTTTGGACTCATTAGTGTAGGACAGGTTGCTGTGGTCTGTACAGGAATTCATGCAAGAAAATGAGAAGGGTCACAAATATTATGACATTTTTGCAACACCTAGGTTTGTAGACATCAACCTGTAAACAACCTGTTACACTTACTGGGATAGGTTGTTGTGATCTACCGATGAAGAACTACAAAACAGTCAGTTTTGGAGAAATCAACCTTCAGAAAACCTGTTTCACCCTTGTTTAGACTCATTAGTGTAGGACAGGTTGGTAAATTTGTAAACTTTTACAACAAGCAGATTTTTAGACCGCAAACTGTGACCAACCTGTTCCACCCTTATTTGGACACCTTAGTGTGGGATAGGTTCTTGTGATCTGCAAGTGAAGAACTGCACAGTCTATTTCAGCACAACAAGGTTAGGAATATTCTCACATATTCCAAATAGCCAAGTTTGGAGATATCAAGCTGCAGACAACCTGTTCCCCCTTGTATGGACTCATTAGTGTAAGACAGGTTGTCATGGTTAGGAAGGAAATGTATGCAAAATCAGCTTCAGTAACATAATAACAAGAGTTAGAAACCTTTTTACATTTTCACTTGGCCAGATTTAAAGACCTCGACCAGAAGACAACCTGTTTCACGCTTGTTTGGACTCATTAGTGTAAGATAGGCTTTTTAGTTACAAAGTGAAGAACACCAAAATGTATGCAAGCACCACCTTGTTTCAACTCCGTGTAGGATAGGTTATTATGGTTCGTAAGCGTAGCGCTTAAAAACTATTTCAGAAGGTTGATTTGTAAATTTTTGCAAAAAGCAGATTTGTAGACCTCAAACTGTAGACAACCTGTTCAATTCTTTTTTTGGACTCATTAGTGTAGGACAGGTTGCTGTGTCCAGGAAGGAAACTCTTAAGCAATACAATGAGAAGGGTCAGAAACTTTTTACCATTTTCACTTTGGCATGATTTAAAGACCTGTTTCACCCTTATTTGTACTCCTTAGTGTAGGATAGGTTCTTGTGATGTGCAAATAAAAAATTCATGGTCTATTTCAGCACAACAACGTTAGGAATAGTCTCTCATTTTCCCAATTGCCAAGTTTGGAGATATCAAGCTGCAGACAACCTGTTTCCGCCTTTTATAGACTCATTAGTGTAAGACAGGTTGTCATGGTTAGGAAGGAAATGTATGCAATATCTGCTTCAGTAACATAATGATAAGGGTCAGAAACCTTTTTACATTTTCACTTGGCCAGAATTAAAGAGATCGACCTGTAGACAACCTGTTTCACCCTTGTTTGGAGTCATTAGTGTAGGATAGGTTGTTGTGATCTGAAAGTAAGGAACTACACAGTCTATTTCAGCTCAACAAGGTTATGAATATTCTCACATTTTCCCAATTGCCAAGTTTGGAGATATCAAGCTGCAGACAACCTGTTCCCCCTTGTATGGACTCATCAGTGTAAGACAGGTTGTCAGGGTAGGAGGGAAACTGCCGCAAAATCTGCTTCAGTAACATAATGATCAGGGTCAGAAAACTTTTTACATTTTCACTTGGCCAGAATTAAAGACATCGACCTGTAGACAACCTGTTTCACCCTTGTTTGGACTCATTAGTGTAGGATAGGTTGTTGTAGTTACAAATTGAAGAACTCCAAAATTTATGCAAGCACAACCTGGTTAGACTGATTTTTACATTTTTACAATGCTCAGGTTTATAGATGTCAATCTGTAGAAAACCTGTTTCCAACTTGGCACTTAGGACAAGATATTGTGGGCGGCAAAAGAAGTAGTGAAACAATGATATGACCAACACAGTGAGAAGGGTCAGGAACATTTTAAAGTTTCGCAACATCTAGATTTCTCGATGTCTACCTGTAAAAAAACAAAAACGTTTCACCCTTATTTGGACTGCAGGCAGCAAGAACTACACATGGGGGATGTGGTGAGGGAGAATTATCAAAAAAAGCGCCTCAGTGACCTCACTACTAATATATAATATATCTGTGTATAGACAATACATACATAATATCATAGGAATCCAGAGAATTCTCGTCTCAGCAGAAGGGGTGGTGTGCTGAAACGGGAGCACTGACGGGTGTCGTGTCATTAACACTTCATCACCTCGACTGTGACAGCACCAGAAAGTGCGACAGCCTGACACACTAAAACCTAAAGACACCATGTAAACGCCAATTTATCAAGCGTCATCCAATCTGTTACTGTCCTCACATATAATGCAAGAAACTGTAATCATAATCTAGTCAGATTACAAAAATATACCTGGCCACTGGGGGGCAGTATTATAGTCATTATATTCTTGTATATAGGGGTAGTATTATAGTAGTTATATTCTTGTATATAGGGGAGCAGTATTATAGTAGTTATATTCTTGTATATAGGAGCAGTATTATAGTCATTATATTCTTGTATATAGGAGGCAGTATTATAGTAGGTATATTCTTGTATATAGGGGCAGTATTATAGTAGTTATATTCTTGTATATAGGGGGCAGTATTATAATAGTTATATCCTTGTATATAGGGGCAGTATTATAGTAGTTATATTCTTGTATATAGGAGCAGTATTATAGTAGTTATATTCTTGTATATAGGAGCAGTATTATAGTAGTTATATTCTTGTGTATAGGAGCAGTATTATAGTAGTTATATTCTTGTATATAGGGGGCAGTATTATAGTAGTTATATTCTTGTATATAGGAGCAGTATTATAGTATTTATATTCTTGTATATAGGAGCAGTATTATAGTAGTTATATTCTTGTATATAGGAGCAGTATTATAGTAGTTATATTCTTGTATATAGGAGCAGTATTATAGTAGTTATATTCTTGTGTATAGGAGCAGTATTATAGTAGTTATATTCTTGTATATAGGAGCAGTATTATAGTAGTTATATTCTTGTACATAAGGAGCAGTATTATAGTAGTTATATTCTTGTATATGGGAGCAGTATTATAGTAGTTATATTCCTGTATATAGGAGCAGTATAATAGCAGTTATATTCCTGTATATAGGAGCAGTATTATAGTAGTTATATTCTTGTATATTGGGGGCAGTATTATAGTAGTTATATTCGTGTATATAGGAGCAGTATTATAGTAGTTATATTCTTGTATATAGGGGGCAGTATTATAGTAGTTATATTCTTGTATATAGGGGCAGTGTTATAGTAGTTATATTCTTGTATATAGGGGGCAGTATTATAGTATTTATATTCTTGTATATAGGAGCAGTATTATAGTAGTTATATTCTTGTATATAGGGGCAGTATTATAGTAGTTATATTCTTGTATATAGGGGCAGTATTATAGTAGTTATATTCTTGTATATAGGGGCAGTATTATAGTAGTTATATTCTTGTATATAGGAGTAGTATTATAGTAGTTATATTCTTGTATATAGGGGGCAGTATTATAGTAGTTATATTCTTGTATATAGGAGCAGTATTATAGTAGTTATATTCTTGTATATAGGAGCAGTATTATAGTAGTTATATTCTTGTATATAGGGTGCAGTATTATAGTAGTTATATTCCTGTATATAGGAGCAGTATTATAGTAGTTATATTCTTGTATATAGGAGCAGTATTATAGTAGTTATATTCTTGTATATAGGAGCAGTATTATAGTAGTTATATTCTTGTATATAGGGGGCAGTATTATAGTAGTTATATTCTTGTATATAGGAGGCAGTATTATAGTAGTTATATTCTTGTATATAGGAGTAGTAGTATAGTAGTTATATTCTTGTATATAGGGTGCAGTATTATAGTAGTTATATTCCTGTATATAGGAGCAGTATTATAGTAGTTATATTCTTGTATATAGGGGCAGTATTATAGTAGTTATATTCTTGTATATAGGAGCAGTATTATAGTTGTTATATTCTTGTATATAGGAGCAGTATTATAGTAGTTATATTCTTGTATATAGGAGCAGTATTATAGTAGTTATATTCTTGTATATAGGAGCAGTATTATAGTAGTTATATTCTTGTGTATAGGAGCAGTATTATAGTAGTTATATTCTTGTATATAGGAGCAGTATTAGGGCATGACCACACGTGGCGGATTTCCTCCGCAACTGTCCGCATCAATGCCGCACAGAATCTGCGTTGCAGATTCTGCGGCGGATCTGCCCAAAATGTGGAGTAAATTGATGCGGCCTAGCTGCTGCGGACTGCGGGAAAAGTGCTTCCCTTCTCTCTATCAGTGCAGGATAGAGAGAAGGGACAGCACTTTCCCTAGTGAAAGTAAACGAATTTCATACTTACCGGCCGTTGTCTTGGTGACGCGTGCCTCTTTCGGCATCCAGCCCGACCTCCCTGGATGACGCGGCAGTCCATGTGACTGCTGCAGCCTGTGATTGGCTGCAGCCGTCACTTAGACTGAAACGTCATCCTGGGAAGCCGGACTGGAGACAGAAGCAGGGAGTTCTCGGTAAGTATGAACTTCTATTTTTTTTACAGGTTGCTGTATATTGGGATCGGTAGTCACTGTCCAGGGTGCAGAAACAGTTACTGCCGATCGCTTAACTCTTTCAGCACCCTGGACAGTGACTATTTACTGACGTCGCCTAGCAACGCTCCCGTAATTACGGGAGCCCCATTGACTTCCTCAGTCTGGCTGTAGACCTAGAAATACATAGGTCCAGCCAGAATAAAGAAATGTCATGTCAAAAAAGCAAGACGCATCCGCAGCACACATAACATGTGCATGACAGCTGCGGACTTCATTGCGGAACTTAGAATCTCCATTGAAGTCAATGGAGAAATTCCGCCATGAGTCCGCAACCAGTCCGCCACTGCTCCGCAACAGACAGAGCATGCTGCGGACACCAAATTCCGCACCGCAGCCTATGCTCCGCAGCAGAATTTTACGCATCGTCTAAATGAACACTTCTAAATAGAAGTGGAAGTCAATGGAGAAACCGCTCCGCTGCGGATTAACGCTGCGGACACTCCGCAGCGTTAATCCAAGTATTATAGTAGTTATATTCTTGTATATAAGGGGGCAGTATTATAGTAGTTCTATTCTTGTATATAGGAGGCAGTATTATAGTAGTTATATTCTTGTATATAGGTGCAGTATTATAGTAGTTATATTCTTGTATATAGAGGGCAGTATTATAGTAGTTATATTCTTGTATATAGGGAGCAGTATTATAGTAGTTATATTCTTGTATATAGGGGCAGTATTATAGTAGTTATATTCTTGTATATAGGAGCAGTATTATAGTAGTTATATTCTTGTATATAGGGGGCAGTATTATAGTAGTTATATTCTTATATATAGGGGCAGTATTATAGTAGGTATATTCTTGTATATAGGGGGCAGTATTATAGTAGTTATATTCTTGTATATAGGGGGCAGTATTATAGTAGTTATATTCTTGTATATAGGAGCAGTATTATAGTAGTTATATTCTTGTATATAGGAGCAGTATTATAGTAGTTATATTCCTGTATATAGGAGCAGTATTATAGTAGTTATAGTCTTGTATATAGGGGCAGTATTATAGTAGTTATATTCTTGTATATAGGGGGCAGTATTATAGTAGTTATATTCTTGTATATAGGAGCAGTATTATAGTAGTTATATTCTTGTATATAGGGGGCAGTATTATAGTAGTTATATTCTTGTATATAAGGGGGCAGTATTATAGTAGTTCTATTCTTGTATATAGGGGGCAGTAATATAGTAGTTATATTCTTGTATATAGGGCGCAGTGTTATAGTAGTTATATTCTTGTATATAGGAGCAGTATTATAGTAGTTATATTCTTGTATATAGGGGGCAGTATTATAGTTGTTATATTCTTGTATATAGGAGCAATATTATAGTAGTTATATTCTTGTATATAGGGGGCAGTATTATAGTAGTTATATTCTTGTATATAGGGCGCAGTGTTATAGTAGTTATATTCTTGTATATAGGAGCAGTATTATAGTAGTTATATTCTTGTATATAGGGGGCAGTATTATAGTTGTTATATTCTTGTATATAGGAGCAATATTATAGTAGTTATATTCTTGTATATAGGGGGCAGTATTATAGTAGTTATATTCTTGTATATAGGGCGCAGTGTTATAGTAGTTATATTCTTGTATATAGGAGCAGTATTATAGTAGTTATATTCTTGTATATAGGGGGCAGTATTATAGTAGTTATATTCTTGTATATAGGGGCAGTATTATAGTAGTTATATTCTTGTATAGAGAGGGCAGTATTATAGTTGTTATATTCTTGTATATAGGAGCAATATTATAGTAGTTATATTCTTGTATATATGGGGCAGTATTATAGTAGTTATATTCTTGTATATAGGAGCAGTATTATAGTAGTTATATTCTAGTATATAGGAGCAGTATTATAGTAATTATATTCTTGTATATAGGGGGCAGTATTATAGTAGTTATATTCTTGTATATAGGAGGCAGTATTATAGTAGTTATATTCTAGTATATAGGAGCAGTATTATAGTAGTTATATTCTTGTATATAGGAGGCAGTATTATAGTAGTTATATTCTAGTATATAGGAGCAGTATTATAGTAATTATATTCTTGTATATAGGGGCAGTATTATAGTAGTTATATTCTTGTATATAGGGGCAGTATTATATTAGTTATATTCTTGTGTATAGGGGCAGTATTATAGTAGTTATATTCTTGTATATAGGGGGCAGTATTATAGTAGGTATATTCTTGTATATAGGGGGCAGTATTATAGTAGTTATATTCTTGTATATAGGAGCAGTATTATAGTAGTTATATTCTTGTATATAGGGAGCAGTATTATAGTAGTTATATTCTTGTATATAGGGGCATTATTATAGTAGTTATATTCTTGTATATAGGGGCAGTATTATAGTAGTTATATTCTTGTATATAGGGGGCAGTATTATAGTAGTTATATTCTTGTATATAGGGGGAGTATTATAGTAGTTATATTCTTGTATATAGGGGGAGGTATTACATTATAGTATATTATGACCTAATAGTCTGTCTGTGGCCATCCCAATATAACGCCACATTTTTTTTAATACCTCCATCTTGTTTCTAGGCTGCCATGGAGGAGTACGACGCTTTGTTGCAGGTGCTTGCTGAAAACATTACCAACGAGGATCTAGACCAATTAAAATCAGCCTGCAAGGAGGACATCCCTAGCGAGAAGAGTGAGGAGATGGCCTCCTGCCAGGACTGGTTTAATTTCCTGGAAAAACACGATAAATTGGCAAAAGGTAAGGACTGAACACTGGGGGCATCATGGTTCAATAACTCGCAGATTAATAGGGCTTAATATTCCTTCTCTCCTTATTCTGCACTTTGTCCTAGATATGGGCAGGGCTGTGTCTGTGTGTTGTTCTAGGTAAATTGGAAACCATCAACAAGCTGCTGTTGGAACTTATTATGACTTTTTGTGAATACCTAGATGGCTCGGCTCATTACAAATACTAGATGATCATTGAAATATGAACTTTCAAGCACCTGGATGTCAACCAACAGCTACTTGTTGATGGTTTCCAGTTAGCTACAGGAGTTTTTCTTAAACAGAAAAAAATGTTCATGTCATATGCTTCCAAGTGGCGAATGAATACGAGATACTATGAAGAGGTTGTCAAATGATGAGGTTTTAGTGTCGTGTGATCGCCCCCTGATCACATGATCGCCCCCTGATCATCTGATCAGTCCTGGTGCTTTCTGCTCCCCCTGCTGGACAACATTTAAAACTGCAGGAAACAAAGGGAACCATCTTCTTAAATAGATATCTCAGTTACGTTGAATATGTCCAGATTTTTTTTTAATAAATGGGATTCACAAAACGATTTGGATATGAGATGATATGTTGGCCGCCATATTGCGAATGACTAGCCACGCCTACTATTAACCCCAAACCGAATCCTGTTGTGATTGATGGATGAATACAATAATAAATCACCATATCTCCGACACATTTGCGCCATTTTTCATGCATACCTGAGCTTTAGTATAGGTATAGCAAAGGAACGCTCGGTCTGTGGCTATTTTCTCTATATCGGGGACATTATCGGAGGAGAAGGAATAATTACAGGAGCGGTCGTGTCCTGCAGCGCAGTAGGAGGGGGGGTCATACATCAATTCTCCGCACAGCGCTGGTCAGGCCCGTGTCAGAGTCTTCTGTTGCTATGCCAATGCTTGTCTGATGCCTTCGACGCGACCACCGCCGGCGATGCTGCTCCCCTGACACTGTGAAAACGTTTAACCCCTTGTCATCTCATAAACCAAGATTTATTTAAAGGCTCCGGGCTGAGAACATTTTACCAAGCGACGTATGTATCCAGCGCACCATAGATTATATACAGTGACAACGCGCCGCAACGCAATGGTGGCGTCCACATGGCGGGGGCTCTGTGTCCGCAACGTCACTAGTTTATCATCATCAGATTGTCTGCGGGGGGGGGGGGGGTAATTCATTCATTAAGACCCCTCTCGGCAAAATCTAAAAATTCAAAAATATAGCCCCACCTCCGGGACAAGAAAAATATATACATAGTCTATACATATATATCTTAAAGTCATACTACTCAATAAGTGACTTATTGGGCCAGTGCTTAGGTTATCTTTAAGGTATATACTGGCCAGACACGCCATGGCGGAGTCAAGGGTAGGGGGTGTAACAATGGAACACATTTGCCCCATGTAAAGGTCTTTGATGACAAAATTAGCCCTGATCTTTGCCATACCCCTCCATGCCTTGTGGATCTAACAAGAACTGGCAGTTGGCAAAGGGGCATATCTATGGGCTACCATTTGAGGTCTAGGTGCAGTCATTCAAAGAGTTGGCCCATGCACAGAGTATTTAAGCACAAATTCTGCACACACTGAGGAAGGAGGGTCATTGCCCCAAACCAGTGCCTACTTCACCACTCCGTTCCCACACGTCCTCCTTAAACAGATACCAGTGCTATATAGCATTATATACTGTGCTCGCAGCATTGCAGATCTTAGGACCAAGTCAGTAAGGAGGGCGGTCCTACTTCGAAACGCCCATCCACCCTAGTGACAATTTGGGCACCGCGTACACAGGACTGAGTTTGAGGAACGAGACGTTCCACCTCCCGGGCTATGACAGATTATTGATATGGGAGATAATTGCTGGTTCACGCATTTCGGGTCACCAAAAATTTTCAAAAATGTTCTTCTCGTTTTGATCGGTGATGGCAAAGGGCAGCACCCTCCCTTTTATCTTCAGTCTTGTTTGCACAGGAGATTGTTATTTTCACACAATAATTAAAGTGACATTTCGCTCTACATCGGAGTGTTGGAACTGGGTGACCTTTCCTGAGCTTCGGGATCTCGTTGCCAACCTGGTTCCCTGGCAACGTGGAGCTTGGTCCTTGTAACTCCGAGCAATTTGTGTCTTGATCTGTGAGTACAGAGGAAGGGAGCGCAGCAGCGTGAAGCCAATGCGACTTGAGGATGGAGACGGCATGTACCCGTCCCTTATGATGCCATGAGACGGTGTTGACCTCGACCCATCGACAATGGTGGGCGTTTAGTAATAATCCGTATTACGGACCAAAAACTTGGACCCCTGTGGTTCTACTGATCAAGAGTAGATCAACATAAGAGTCCGGTTCCGTAGAACCATAGGTGTCCAACCTACTGTATCCCAGTTGGGTTCAAGTGGGAGTCAGATGGTCTCGTTCTCAATACCCGTTGGTCCCACCACCTTAATATTGACGAGGTATCTCAATCCACTGGTCTCCGCTTATATTACTTCTACAAGATGGGCTCCCGCCAACATTTTGCCCCTGATCTGTTTTGTCAAAGTCACTTTAACACGTCGAGCTATCACTATGAAGGGTTGGAAATGACGGGCTCAGCTCTGCTACATTTGTAGAACAGAAATAAAAGGAGTGTATACAGAATTCAGTCATTCTCATCTTTCCAGCCCCGCTCGAAAATTCCTACACGTGGAGCCGAGGTATGAACGGTATGCATTATTCACGACCAACCCATTCATGGCTCCAGATCTCCGGGCCACGTCGCTAGAAGTCTGTCCAGACGTCGGCACCCGGAATACGAGCTGTATCAATTATATATCACGGGGACGGAGGATCTTACTGTGGGGTTTGTCGGAAAGCAAGAAACATGAAAACCTACCTCAGGGCATTTACAAGGGAGAATATTAGTTCGATGTGACGGGGGGTGGTAGTGATGGGGGGGGGGGATGTGCTCGGACAGGGTCGTGTATTCACCAGAAGTAAATGCAAGGACTAGGCCTTTGTTATCCTGCGGAACAATCCGTGAAAGCCGGAACCATCCTTATTGTAAACAACCGAGGCATTGTACCTTATGTCACCCGGCCATCAAGCTCTTGTCTGCAAACCCGATAGGACAATTAAGCTTCTCTGAAAACACAAGGAGAAATTTTATTTCTGTAGAGCAGCCAAGGCCGGAAATCAAGCGATAATGTATTATACACATTATTTTTAAAAAATCTAGAATTTATTTTTTTTTCCATAAATTTTATTTTTCTTACATTTTTTACAGTTTTTGAGATCCAATCTGAATATTTCAACCGTTCAATTTTTTTCTCAAAAATCAAGATGGCACACAATTGCCCAGGATGGAGAATTCATACAATCTAAAGAGAATTTCCCTTTTTTCTTTTTTTTTGTTCTAAATCTCTTTTTGAAACACAATTTTCAAAAACAAATTATTTTTATATATTATCTGAAAATAATTTTTTAAAAAAATGATAGAAACACAATATATCAATTTACCCAAAGTTTGGGACCGGTCAAGACCATTTACCGTTGCATTCAATACATTGGCCCATTTGTGTAGAGCAAGTATTCTCATGGGAATCCCGTTAGATTATTGTCCAGGATTAGAGAAACAATCATGCTTTCATCCAAAAACAGCACCACACCTGTCCATGGGTGACTGATGGTATTGCAGTTCATCTCCATTGAATAGGGACTTAGCTGCAATACCACGCACAACCTGCGGACCGTTGTGGCGCTATTTTTGGAAGAAAGCAGGCTTGTTTTTCTAATACTGGACAACGCCTATAAGGCATATTAAAGATAGCATTAAACTAGTGGGTTCAGTGAACCGTGAGCCATTCAGAGGAGCCGAAAGGGATCATACGAAAAACCCTTCTCTGCAACTTGTCAATGGTCTCCAACCGGTGGCTCTCCAGCTTTGTTTTGGTGTTCTGCTATTTTAATGTCATTTTTTTTCCAGATAACCTCTCATATATAGAACACATTTTTGAGATCTCCCGACGTCCCGATCTTCTCACCATGGTCATCGACTACAGGACCAAAGTTTTGAAAATTTCAGCAGAAGAAGAACTCGACACAAAACTCACTCGGATCCCCAGTGCCAAGAAATACAAAGGTATGTTATGACAAAGACCGGTTCCTCTGCCTCGGCCCGGGGAATTGCCCCCTTTATGGGAGAGGGGGGCGGTTAAATAAAAAGTAGAGTAGTCGCTGTGAGGAAATGGAATTCTTTACCATGGTCCTGTGTACAGATGTTGGATCACAAAAAGTTTAATCAGAATTGAGCCACAAAATATGAGAACATTTTTCCTCTGAAGACCAAGGTGACGCAATGACCTTTTGTCAGACAGAAGGAACCGTGATGAACTACAGGTTTACGAGACCCTGCAACTGCTATGGGGTCCTAGAGTATTAGGGACCCACTAAAAAAAAAAACTTTTTAATATTTTTGATTTATTGAAGCACCTAAAAGTGTAACTAGTCCTGGTTGGAATTAGGCTAGGCCTACACTGGACAAGATGCAACTAATGCCAACATGTGTAACGCTATCCCACCCTTATAGAAGTCAACGGCAAGATGGTCACAGTCCCACGTGATTTCCATGGACCATTTCTAGGTGGTGGAATTGATCGGATTGCTTAAGGGGTGGCCCAGGTGGAGACAACATCTTCTCAAAAATTCCGGTCCATTATGTTTTTGGTTTTTTTTCTGGACGAACCCCCAAGTAGCAGATCACAGTAACCACTCATTCAGCGAGCTTGTCCACAGGTAACCGATACAACACTATAGACCAACGGTGTGGCACGCTCAATCGGTCATCAACCCTGACGGGAACATGGTTCTCGACTATAACTAATAGAGTAGGGATTATTAAGGACCAATTCCTTCCTCTTTGGCTGTGAGGACATGTGGGACTTGTAGTTTCACAACAGGTAGAGCGTTCACAAAGGAGCAAAAATATGTATTCAAAAATTAGGATCAGGACGTCCATAGCCAATGAAGGAAGAATATAACGTATAGGCATGAAGTGCCCGTATAATGTTTAGGCTCTTTAATAGAGCAAGGCTGCTGCTCCGCAGGGTTAGATGATGCAAAAGAGTCAGTTAACTGTGGGTGGTCACTTTTTCTCAGAAGCATTGACTGTCCTTTCTTGTGGGACTCCATAAAACAAGGTAAGATGGTGCTCAATGCCAGGAGGATCACAGAAAGCTGAAGGTCTCTCCAGCTTGTGCTACATCTCTTCTATAGCCACCTTAAAACATAAAGCTTATTTCTTTTACACAATAATTTTGTAATTTTTTTTTATCTTTCAGATATTATAAGGCAGCCTTCAGAAGAAGAAATCATCAAATTGGCCCCACCACCAAAAAAAGCCTGAAGAACGTCAAAGGATACAGAAAGAAGACTCAATTCTTTACGGTCTCCGTTTTTCTATCCTTCTTGTATACCTTCAACCTCTCCGGTCTCACCTTGAATTATCCCACCACAGGGGTAGAGATGGGGGTGGAGGCCGGGGGACGAAAGAGAAAAACCGTACCCATCGATGACCACTAACAAAAGTCCTAATCCCATTGTGTGCTCCGTGACCTGCAGTCTGTCCTACGATGCGTTTCGTAAGCGTGTGTTAGTAGAAACATTATTTTTATTTTATATATATATATCCTTCTCGTGGGATAACGTGGCTAAATACGGTTTTCATTTTACTTTTTGTGGTTTTGGAGATTTCTATGCAAATGGAAACGAGGCCCTTGTACATTTTTTTTTTCCCCTTCTCGTTTCCACCCCGTCGGCCTTGGCTGAATACTGTGGTGGAAACAGCGAGTGTAGTGTGGTCGGGGGAGCATTGAGTGTGTGATGGAGTGCTGTGTCTTTATGTATTGATGTGTGTCCATGTCCTGTATCTTATGAAGTCTGACATTTTGAGGGCGGGGCTATGCTTTGGCCTGTAGGACACAGGGACTTCTCTGATGTCTTCTGTGATTGGTTCCTACAGAAAAAACCCTCTAGTTACAGTTGCACTTTCTTAAAGGAAACGGTAATTGGTCTCCTTTGAACATTCCAATGTATAGAATACAAGTCGCCGCCTTAGGGTTAATTTTTTTGCGTCATATAACTAAATATGTCAAATATTTTTGAGCGTCAGCAGTGGAGCTGGAGGGTTAAAGGGATTGTCCAGTCAATAAAAACTGATGGCCTATACTCAGGATCTGATTGGTCAGGGTCCAACTCCTGGGAACCCCTCCGATGAGCTGCTTTGAAGGGACCATAGCACTCTTATGTATTGAAGTGAGCGGGAGAAGGCTGTAATACTGTGAACTGCCACTACAAATGCGTCGGCGATTAACAGTACGAGTAGATGAGGAATGACGGGGAAGCCGCGCTCATACAAAAACAGCTGATCGGCCGGGGTCCCAGGAGTCAGGCTATGACGCATCAGATAGTGATGACCTATACTGCAGATAGGCCATACATTTTTAGGGTCTGGACAACCCCTTTAAGGGGAGAAAAACATGGAGGACAATGCCGGTAACATACAGGGGGAAAAAAAATAAAAGATTGTAGTGGTGAACCTAAGTTTACGAGGAGAGACTTCCATGTCCTGGTCATCGAACAGTTAAACTTTACTCATGGAGCTTACATAGTATTGGACCTGAGCCAAAAAGATGGGCCAAATACCCAACAGAAGCCAACAATACATTAAAAAAAAAATAGGAGACCCCATCCAATTTAGCACCCAAAAAATATCAACAACCTAATGTAACCAATGGCTGCGCCCATTGAGTATGCATTAAAAAATTATTTCACAATATATTTTTCATTAAAAAAAACAAACTAATAGTAGGATTTTTTTTTTTTTTTTAGGCTTTGGAAAGGTTTCTCTTTATTAAAGGACTGGTAAAAATTTAGAAAAATGTATGCGTATAATACAAGGCTATAGGATAGAGAAGGAAAGGCGTGTAGTGTAGGTAGTGAGGGCGATAAATAGGACACATGAGTATAGACCCGGCCTCGTGATCACTTGGGGCCAGAGGAATTTATTTTATCGACACAATGCCCATGTGGGGGTCTTATTGGAGCGATGTGGCCCTACACGTGGCAAAGTCTCCAAAGTTGAAGGTCAGACTGGAGCTGGCCAGTTAGGAGTTAAAATTGGCCAGGGTTATTAAGGTTCCAAAACAGCAGGAAGGAAATGACAGAATCGCACGTGTTGGCGGCACAGAGTTACTTGATTGAAAAAAACTATAAAATTTCGGGAAAAAAAAAAAAATATAAAAATTCTTGGCGAATGTGGCTGCCTCTTGAAAACCTGATTTCCGCCTTTAATACAAACACTGAAGAGACGGCAGTAATAATCTCCAGCGAGACAGAGGTGGATGCAGCTGGCTGAACAATAACACATAATGGGGATAGAAAATCGGAGTGAGAGACACAGCTGCATTGCGCCGCTTCCCAGGATCAATGCCAAATGGGTGTTCCCTTGGACCCTATACAGAATAACAGGGTTTTCCGGGTTGAAATTAACCATTTCTGGGAGTTGGTACTATCCAGTGTGAGGGTGTTTAAAGGGTTATTCTAGGTGGCGACAAAATTTTGATTGTTTAAAAAAAAATTCCAGTCCATGGTTTTAATCCCGGACGAACCCCCAATAAGCAGATCATTGAGCTGGTCTATAGATAACCAATAGCACAATACAGACCAATGGAACAGGCAAGTTCAATCTGTCACCAACCATGATTGGAACGTGTAAAAACCCACAACTGGCTTTGGCTGCCAGGGCATGATGGGACTTGTAGTTTTACAACAGTTAGGGAGTCCGTTTTCCAAAACTTCCATACAGGAACAAATATAGGTATTCAAAAAAATTCTGTATTTAACATGGAAATAGGAATTTGATGTTTATGGCTCTGAGAAATGCCTTTACTGCCCCCTCCTGACCCTGACCAGACCAGGAATGAAGAATATGCCGTACTGGCATGAAACGCCCGTATACCGGCCACATTCTTGTCTCTCCTTATGATGCATCAGAATACAAAACACACTGATCATTCCCTTCCTATTTAACCCTTGATGTCAGCCGGGATACAGTCAGGAGATTTAAAGGGGATCCTCCCAATTTAGGACCTCAAAACTCGTCCCAAGGTAGACGGCTTGAGACGCTGAAAAAGAAAACGGGGACTCATGCCCAATAATCTGTAGGGAATTCTGGGAGCTGTAGATCTAACTGCAGAGAAAGATCTCTTCGAGAAGTAGTCCACAGCCTGTGGCTCTCAAGCTAGTGTGAAAGTACAACTCCCAGCGTGCTCCAACAGTATTAGAAAATCCATTAAATCGTTAGTTCGGAACCTCTAGCTATGCCACTCCCAACATGCCCCGATTTGTGACGGTCAGGGAATCATGGGAGTTGTAGTTCCACATTCGTTTGAATGCACCAGGTTGAAGACCATTGACTTCTACTATAACGAGACTAAAGTTTTTGAGGCTTTTTTTATCCCCCGAAAACTTATTATTAAGCCACCTTAGTGCACAAATACTTCAGCTGTGATTGATAAGCAATTATGGAACTACATGTACCATCGTGCCCTGGCAACTCCCGACCACTAGGGGTCAGTCTGCCATTAGATTAGTCTGAAGCGATTATAGAAATATAAGGGCAAAGTAAGTCTGAACAACATCCGACTGCACAAAATATTAAGGGAAAAAGTTTTCTGGGAGGCAGATCTATCACGGCTATTTCTAGCAAACAGATGGAAAACAGATCAGGGAGTTTTCCCAAAAGTTGAGAAATAGGAGCAGTCACATTCCTGTTTCCTACTGACGACTACATGATGGATTGTGGACGATTATGGTCAATGAGAGGGAGGAGGAGGGGAGCCTGGAACAGGCCAGGACAAGGGAAAATTGTAACGGATCCAATGTGATCTTAGAAGGAAGAAAGGATGCTTATATGATCCTATAAACAGTGCATAAGGGGTTAAACCGCCGCTACAGAAACCGGTATAACCAGATGGGCACAAGGATTTCCAAGGGAAAGTGAAAATGGCAAGAAAATGTAAGAAAGGAGAGAAAAGTAAAAGTATAAATCCCCCAGGAAGGTAACGGGGAACATAGTGAAGGAGTGGAATTAAAGTACCGCCCATGCTAAGCCTCGGATGGAGATTAATTAGAATGTGTTTCGATTACTAGTTAAAACGTCAAATTGCTTGAAATGGTCTAGGACATAAACTCAAAAAAAAAAATATTACAGGAATTGAAAAAAATATTTTTTTTAGCGCTGTCATAACACATACCTGACTGCAGGTGGCAGTGTTGCTATGGCTGGTTATGAACGTTTTAGCAATCAAAAGGTGACCATAGAGTGGTAAATGCTCCGCCCATTCAACTGTTGGGGAGAGATTTGCCAATCCTCGAAACCTTTGCTCAGAGATCTGCCCCATTTCTTAAGTGCTTGAAATTCCCCCAACTCCCATACAAAAACAATGGGTCCAAACCGGGACACCACAAAAAAACTCAAAAATAAAAGTACCTGAAAAGTGACATTGGTATGTGTTGATGGCTTCTGTTGCTTATATTTCAATGTCATATTTGTACCCTTTAAAAAAAAAAAAAAAAAGTAAAAAATTTTTTTTTTCTCTAGTTCTTCAATTTTATACTACTCCATCCGCAAAATTTTGGCAGCAGTGATAGAACAGCTGCCTTGATTATTCTCTTCACTGTAGGTTTGGGTTCAGCCTCAGATGAGACTATTACTCCAAGAGTATTGTAAGACAACCCCGCCACCCCCCCCCCCGCTCGAGATTCGGCAGGAACCTCTTAAACATACAAGCATCCCTGATTGTAATGCTACCGTAACTGCTCCACTGACAGTCGCACGCGGGAACACAAAAATTTTTTTTTTATGGTTCAATTCAGAGCCAAATCACCCACTCCTATTGTTTTCTGTTATCACTCAATTTTGCCAAGGGCGAGAAGAACTCTGTGCGATCACCGATACTTTCAAACTGCTGGGAGGGAGCGTATGTTGTTGTTTATGCGGTTTTTTTGTTAGACATTTTTTAGGTCATCCCCATCCACTACAGAGGTCCCTCACAAACAAAAGGGAACATTTTTGTCCCCGTATAAACGACCTAGATCAAGAATTCATGGTGAAATTTTGACGTAGACCATTTCCCTCGACAAAGGGAATTCTTGTTTATGAATTGGGAGTCCAGCAGCTTAAAAAAGGAACCTCTGACATTTTTGAGGCCCGTGTTTTTTTGAGCCTCATTCATGTTAGAAGTCTAACCTTTACAAAGAAAGCGAAAAAGATCAAACCGTAACTGCAGGAAATCCGATAAAATGTTTTTGAAATTATTATTTTTTGGATATGGAAGATGAAAATGCTTAACAAAAACATTACTCAGCCAGAATGGTTACTCTGGTCTACAGGAAATTTTACCCAAATTTTAATGAAGGTGATTAGATTTTATTACAATCACTGGATACTTACAATGAGGATTATTGAGTGCTGTCAAACATAGCTAAATAAAAATATTTAAGAGATAGAATATCAAATTTTTAGCCCAGTTAATGGTTATAAAAGAAATTACTTCTTCAGAGTCCATCCTGTCAAAAACATTTAAAATGGTTTGGCCCCCCCAAAAAAATTACAAAATAATAATCATTTCACATCACACACAACAGCATGCTGTAAAGCCAAAATTGCCATAAACAAATATATATTTTTGTAAAATTTGCCTACCCATCATTTATTACCGTGCCTTCCAAACTGATAGACTGCAGACTGTTTTTTTATTTCTAAAGTGGTATGATTGTATGGGGTAACTGCTATTGCTGCCCAAACCCTTATATGAAGTGAAGCCCACAAAAACAGAACACCCTTAAACGTAGTTTCCTATTTCTACTAAACATCATCAGATTATAAAATGTTGGGGGCTTGTCCGGGATTTCAACTCAAGACCGGGTTTTCAACTTCTAGGGAAAGTGCAACATAAATAACCTGTTAAACAGACTAAGGTATTAAAAAAAATTTTTGCATGACATTTGAGGGACTAAAAAAGCTTTCACATTAGCATCAATATTCTGTATTTAATCAAGTAGTATCAGATGACTGTAAGGTCTTAAGCAAGTATGGAAGAGGCCTTCCGGTAATAGCCCCTGCCCATCTTAACATCTCCACTCTAAAATAAGAGTATACTTATAGGGCGTTGTCCAGGATTAGAAGGGGGGGGGGGGGGAAATGTCAACCTATGTGACATAAACCAGCACCACACTTGTGCCTAGGCTATGTCCGGTACTGCAGCTCAGCCATATTAATTTAAGTTAGGATGGACAGCAATAGCAGACATAACCCATGGACAAGAATGGCCCCGTTCTAGTTGCGTACCACCCCTTTAACTTTCACCCCTCTCTTAAGAGCAGAGTCCTGGATATCCTCTTTCACTCTTGAGCAGCCAGACCAGAAGTACAACCAGTAAATAACTAAAATCGGCATAAGTTTCCTATAAAAGATTGACAATACAGACTCCTGCAGGCCAAAAAATAAAATAAGTCATGAAATGATTTGAGTCTCGATGACACTGAGAAATAAATTACAATAGGAAACTTCATTGGTTACTATAGCCCCCCTTTAATAAATACAACCCCTTCTCTAGGCCAGCTCCAGGTGTACGTGGGCCCATGGGTGACCGTTACAATGGGTCACTTGTCTTCCTCACCATTAGCTTGACAAGTATAGAACACCTTTACCCAGATTGCCTTGAGCCCCACCAATGCCCAGTGAGCACTGGCAACTTCCCAGGTTTGCCAGCCCTGTCCATTAAGATCAACTTGGTAAAGGAGAAAACGTATACACAAAACAACAAACAAATGAAATTGGGCTTAAAAAAAAAGCCCACATATATCCTAAAACGTTAAGTGTTGTACAATTTGACCTTTCTGAAATACTTCTGCTGAGAAGTGTTCTGGTAATTGTTATTATACAACCGGTGGAGGATACGGGCACAACTTTTTTCATGAAAATATATGCTGAAGAGATCTTACTATCAATACACAAATCTTAACGCACAATCAATTTAAAGACCAAGTGTATGAAAAGGCTATAGCTGAAGCATACATACATATATATTTTATACACATACATATTGTACAAGTGTACTTGATTATCTGAAACTTTTTAGAATTAAATTTTTTTTAAATATAAAAGTTTACCACCCATTTCCATTATATATCCGTTCATGATATGGTCACTACCTATGGAAAAAGCCATATTAGAAAAAAATAAAATAAAAATTATAGATACTCTATATGCGGAGAAAAAAAAAAAAAAAAAGAGCGGAAAAGACGGCGCTCCTCTAAGGTGATAACGTACTTGTAAAAGGTGGATGTGGTGCAGGTAAGTGTAGGTAGACTCACCTGGTTAAGTTGTGCAGAATCATCAGCACAACTTGACTTTGATATTTAATCGGGTGAATTCACCCAAGTTCACCGAGAAAGCCTCCGGAGCCGACCCACGTTATTGAGCTCCAAGTGTGGAGTTTCTATTCCGTGGTCACTTGGAATCGAGAGTCTGGGAAAAAAAGATGCTCCTTGTATTGGGCGCTCCTGTGCACAGAACCATCCATAACCATACGAAAACAATAAAAGTCACTGCTGCAACGCGTTTCAACCTCGTGCTGAGGTCTTCGTCATAGATCAATCAAAAATTCTTAGATGTCTATTTTTGTTTCGATCCCTCTGGGCGTGCAGAAACCCGACAATTCGCTGACGTCCTGCAGACTGGCATGCTGGGATGACGTTTCTATGACGAAGACCTCAGCACGAGGTTGAAACGCGTTGCAGCAGTGACTTTTATTGTTGTAGTACGGTTCTGTGGAATTACTGAACCAGTCGCACAGAGAGTGCCCGATAGAAGCAGCATCTTTTTTCCAGACTCTCGATATATTATATATAATAACCGTAACATAAGATCGTCACAAACGACATCTCAACTTCCTTCCCTTTCTATTTGGTCCAGATTTTTATTAAACATTTTTGGTCTTAATATTTTTTTGCTCTTTCCCAGCATCCCACGCTCAGACCGTGTTTACTGTGTGTACATATATTATAAATATATGTATATTAAATATACTAAGTGTTCCTCTTGCTGTTTAGTGTTAATTTATTGCAAAGCTATAGGACTTGAGATGAAAGAATTCAGTTTTGGTTTTCTATATCCAAATATAAATCACGATCTATTATTGTTGTGGATAAGTACAAAATAAAAAAAATATATATTTTATACATAAAGGACAAAACAAAATTATAAAATATATATTTTTTGGGACTACTGTCATTGTGAAGGGGTTACAAATTGCTCCAAAATTGTTCCACGATTTAATTTAGCTAATTATAGTTTATACATCGTGATGTGCCGGAAAATATGTACGGTATTAAAACGGCAAATTTAAAAATGTTTAAATTCAAAAGCAATTTTTTTTTTTTCTGTCACTTTTTTTTTTTTTTTTTAATGAATGCAAAACTAAAAACTTATTGTATTGAATTAAAAACCGTATATAAGACATGTGGATAAAACAAAACCAATGTGGACATGGAGGCATTGTTCTTCCACAATGACAGCAAATGTGTAAAAAAAAAAAAAAAAAGGGGCCAATATATATATATATATAAAAAAAAAAAAAAAAAAAATATATATATATAATGTGAATCCAGAACTTTTAACAGCATATTGCACTGACCACTTACAACAACTTCCATCAAAAGTCCCTTGTTTGCTAGAAAAAAAATTAAATAAAATTGCATATTGTTCAAAAGAATTGAAAGTGAATAAATTCCAAGCTTGGCTTTAGCATTCTACTGAAATTGTAAGAAAAGAAAAAAAAAAAAAATTTGACAAAAATAATTGTGCTAATAAAAGTTTATTGTATTGAAATGTAATTTGTGTGTTTTTGTTCTGACTTTTTCTGCAATTATAGTAGACAAGAACGGGGGGGGGGGGGGGGCTCCGATTAGCAAGAAAAAACATTTATATAGTTCATTTAAGAGGATGGTCAGGGGGGGGGGGGGGGTCACAGGAAGTTTAAGGGTGCAGTCACACGTGGCATATTTGCCCTGTATCTCCGCAATGTAAAAATATGGTACGGGGAGAAAAAAAAAAAAATTATAATTTCGATGTAATCCAACGGGAAAAATATCCCACAACTCAGACAATTCTCAATTTCACACGTGGTGGATTAAACTATAATGGTAATAAAATAAATAGAAGGCAAATACGCCACCAGGTCGGAGCGCTGATGTTCTGATACAGAGCGCCAAATCTTCTGACAAATAAAACATAGGGCGAATTTATTAAAAATGGATGTGCTAAGCTGAAGATGCGGCAATTTTTTTCCGCTGATCTGCATCGATGTTTGGCGCATGTCGGACTCCGTTCCCTTTTTTATACCACCTATTGGGTGGTATACTTCAGACCAAAAGATCCAAAACTGATGAACGCAAGTGATAAATCTATTGAATTTCAGAAGAAAAAAAAAAAAAAATTGGAAAAAAATTTTTAAAGAAAAAAAAAAAAAGTTTTGGAAAAAAAAAAAAACACATTTAATAAAACAAGCAAATACTCCATAGACTTCTCTTATTGCATTTATTTCTATATAATATATAATATTCATTTGTTTAAACGTAACAATTTGCAACTTGATAAACATCCAGCTCGATATTCTGATGAATAAAACAGTGATAAAGCAAAGCCATTTACCGCTGCAAAATCCTCAAGTTTGGTTCAGCCAGAATATTAAAATTTTCAGAAATGCACATTAAATTTTTGTTGAAGAGGTGGGGAGAATTTTAATTTTATTTTTTTAAATATATATAATTTTTTTTTTCCCAAGAGAATTAAAGAAAAAAAACTCTTAAAAAAAAAAAAAAAAAAAAAAATAATATTAAAAAAAGTTTAAATAAATAAAAAATAACCCTGAAAAGTATAAACAAACGCATTATATACACAGTATTCTGCCAGGAGGAGAACGCCATTAACTCCTAGACTATACAAATAAATAATCTGCATTGGAGCCACCGGTTGATCGTCATGGTGCTAAAAAATAAAATTAAAAAAACATTTATTATGGTCGTCAAAGAAAAGGTTTCCGATCGTGAACATACTACCTGGATTTTCAAAAATGGTGGAATTTTCTAACTATAGTAGAAGCTGGAATCCTTGAAAACAAAAATGGACGTCCTCCCCGGCAGAAGTAGAAACAATATTCAGCCAATTAATTCACCGGGACTTTGTGCAATAGTGACGTCACTATTGCCGAGTGATTGAACAGGCAGAATATATGGGGCTCTCCACTAAGTTAAATAACCGAGTGGGGGGAGAAAAAAAAAAAAAAAAAAAGTACCATAAAGGAGTTGATGGAATAATAATAAAATGTAAATTGAGAAAAAAAAAAAAAAAAAAAAAAAAAAAAAAAAAAAACATTTTTCACACTCAAAAACACTAGCAATTTTTTGTCATGCAATTTTTTCTTTTATTTATTTATTTTTAAATACCCACACAGCCTGAAATTTAAGACTTAATTTTACTGGGTTTAATGAGAATAAAAAAAAAAAAAAAAAAAAAAAAAAAGAAGAGCTAAAAAAAAACAAACAAAAATAAAAAATGGAGACTGGGGTATACAAGCTGGCTGTTTTTTTGTTTTTTTTTCTTCTTCCTAGAAACCGAAGAAAAAAAACCTCAAACATTAACTTACAAAAATAATGCTCACTCTCCCTTCTGCCGCTCAATATTTTTTTTTATTTTCTCCTTTTTAAACCTCTATACAGTCCCCCGTTCCTTCTGGTGCCGCAGGCTCTCAAACTGCTGGTAATAAAACGTTCTAGAACAAAGAGTTCAGAAGGTGGGAACAGACTAGAGAACAGTCGGCTCCCGCCTTCTTTCTCGCTCTAAAGTCGACATCTCCAAAGTGCAGTTATGCAAAGCAAAAATAAGTTCCAAAAAAAAAAGAGAAAAAACAAAAATACCAGGGGCGTAAGAGGAATAGCGTGGATTCTTAAACTATAGTCCTAGAACTTTGATAAAAAGCTGAAAAATGTCTGTTAGTAAAGTACTCCCTGCCGCCCCCCAGAGGAGGAAGAAGGAACAGCTCCACGCCGAAAAGAACATGGGAAAGAGTAGGCTCATGATGGGATGCATTGGACTCGATCAGGACCTTCTTCATCGTCGTCGGAACTGTCGGAGCTGCTGGGTGAGTCATCCGAGTCTGCGTCAGCTGTGATCAAGCCGGGATCTCTTCTCTGTCATAAATTAAAAAGAGAAAAAAAAAAATACAATTTAATAAAATTAGAAAAAAAAAAAAAAATTTTTTTTTTTTTTTTTTTTTAATGCTTTTATAATAAAAATTCAATATTTTGCTTTAATTACTCGGTAGAGTTAAGCTACAGCGGGAAATTTTGGATGTGCAATCACACATCATTGTAGAAGTTTGCCATCAACTATCATTTACATCACAGCTGGAAAATGTGACTCAACCGGTAAAAGTAATAGAAAAAATTCCAGCGCTAGAATTTTTCGCTTTTTTCTTCTTCTTCCCTTTCTGTGAAGATGAGTCAGAGGAGAACGATGACACTAAAGCTTCATCTCCGCACCTGCAATTTACCGCTACAGAGTAACCAGCGGAGGCTGCGCTCTGTGCCAACACCATGGAACTGATGAGTAGCGCAGGTGGAGTGTTATTAACCTCAGGGGCAAAAGGACGGAGATTGGTAAACCAGAAGCACTGCCGAAACCGGTGGTATGGGTAACATGGGCCTATAGCTGCCAGGAGGATGGGGTAGCGTCACCAAATACATATAAGGGCAGAGGGGAAACTACTACTCACAGCATGCTGGGTGTAATAGTTGTTTCCGCACAGGTTGTAGATCACTGTACTGTCGTATACTCCAACCCGCCAACATTTACCCATTAATGGGCTCAATATTTATTGTAGCAATCACTCCAAAAAAAAAAACAGTGAACCAAAAATTGACAAAATTTCCCCATCCAAATTTTTTTTAATATTGTCCTTCAAATTTAGAAAAAAAAAATGTTCTAAAGAATGGAATTACGACCGGTCAATTAGCGCCTGTGTTTGGCGCATCCCTGTCAGCCTGGCATCTAATTAATAGCTGCGCGCATGCGATTCTGTAATTATCCATAAATAAAGTATTAATGTGATCACAAGATCCACAACCCACGCACCGCAACGAAGACAGAACACCGGGCTGGTTAATGGGTCCGGCACCGGCAGTACAGATGATGCTGGCGGGGGCAGGGAGGACCAACACGGACGACACAAGAGCGAAGGACAAAGTAACCACTTTTTTTTTTTTAAAATCTTGTACATAGGGGGCAGTGTTATATAGGAGCAGTATTATAGTAGCTATATTCTTGTATATAGGGGCAGTATTATAGTAGTTATATTCTTGTATATAGGAGCAGTATTATAGTAGTTATATCCTTGTATATAGGGGGCAGTATTATAGTAGTTATATTCTTGTATATAGGGAGCAGTATTATAGTAGTTATATTCTTGTATATAGGGTGCAGTATTATAGTAGTTATATTCTTGTATATAGGGGGCAGTATTATAGTAGTTATATTCTTGTATATAGGGAGCAGTATTATAGTAGTTATATTCTTGTATATAGGGGAAGTATTATAGTAGTTATATTCTTGTATATAGGAGCAGTATTATAGTAGTTATATTCTTGTATATAGGGAGCAGTATTATAGTAGTTATATTCTTGTATATAGGGGCCAGTATTATAGTAATTATATTCTTGTATATAGGAGCAGTATTATAGTAGTTATATTCTTGTATATAGGGGGCAGTATTATAGTAGTTATATTCTTGTATATAGGAGGCAGTATTATAGTAGTTATATTCTTGTATATAGGGGCAGTATTATAGTAATTATATTCTTGTATATAGGGGGCAGTATTATAGTAGTTATATTCTTGTATATAGGGAGCAGTATTATAGTAGTTATATTCTTGTATATAGGGGAAGTATTATAGTAATTATATTCTTGTATATAGGAGCAGTATTATAGTAGTTATATTCTTGTATATAGGGGGCAGTATTATAGTAGTTATATTCTTGTATATAGGAGCAGTATTATAGTAGTTATATCCTTGTATATAGGGAGCAGTATTATAGTAGTTATATTCTTGTATATAGGAGGCAGTATTATAGTAGTTATATTCTTATATATAGGGGCAGTATTATAGTAGTTATATTCTTGTATATAGGGGGCAGTATTATAGTAGTTATATTCTTGTATATAGAGGCAGTATTATAGTAGTTATATTCTTGTATATAGGGGCAGTATTATAATAGTTATATTCTTGTATATAGGGGGCAGTATTATAGTAGTTATATTCTTGTATATAGGGGGCAGTATTATAGTAGTTATATTCTTGTATATAGGGGGCAGTATTATAGTAGTTATATTCTTGTATATAGGGGCAGTATTATAGTAGTTATATTCTTGTATATAGTGGCAGTATTATAGTAGTTATATTCTTGTATATAGGAGCAGTATTATAGTAGTTATATTCTTGTATATAGGAGCAGTATTATAGTAGTTATATTCTTGTATATAGTGGGCAGTATTATAGTAGTTATATTCTTGGATATAGGAGCAGTATTATAGTAGTTATATTCTTGTATATAGGAGGCAGTATTATAGTAGTTATATTCTTGTATATAGGGGGCAGTATATAGTAGTTATATTCTTGTATATAGGGAGCAGTATTATAGTAGTTATATTCTTGTATATAGTGGGCAGTATTATAGTAGTTATATTCTTGTATATAGGAGCAGTATTATAGTAGTTATATTCTTGTATATAGTGGGCAGTATTATAGTAGTTATATTCTTGTATACAGGAGCAGTATTATAGTAGTTATATTCTTGTATATAGGGGGCAGTATTATAGTAGTTATATTCTTGTATATAGGGGGCAGTATTATAGTAGTTATATTCTTGTATATAGGGGCCAGTATTATAGTAGTTATATTCTTGTATATAGGGGCAGTATTATAGTAGTTATATTCTTGTATATAGGAGCAGTATTATAGTAGTTATATTCTTGTATATAGGAGCAGTATTATAGTAGTTATATTCTTATATATAGGAGCAGTATTATAGTAGTTATATTCTTGTATATAGGGGGCAGTATTATAGTAGTTATATTCTTGTATATAGGGGCAGTATTATAGTAGTTATATTCTTGTATATAGGAGCAGTATTATAGTAGTTATATTCTTGTATATAGGAGCAGTATTATAGTAGTTATATTCTTGTATATAGGGGGCAGTATTATAGTAGTTATATTCTTGTATATAGGAGCAGTATTATAGAGGTTATATTCTTGTATATAGGGGACAGTATTATAGTAGTTATATTCTTGGATATAGGAGCAGTATTATAGTAGTTATATTCTTGTATATAGGAGCAGTAATATAGTAGTTATATTCTTGTATATAGGAGCAGTATTATAGTAGTTATATTCTTGTATATAGGCGGCAGTATTATAGTAGTTATATTCTTGTATATAGTGGGCAGTATTATAGTAGTTATATTCTTGTATATAGGAGGCAGTATTATAGTAGTTATATGCTTGTATATAGGGGGCAGTATTATAGTAGTTATATTCTTGTATATAGGAGCAGTATTATAGTAGTTATATTCTTGTATATATAGGAGGCAGTATTATAGTAGTTATATTCTTGTATATAGGAGCAGTATTATAGTAGTTATATTCTTGTATATAGGAGCAGCATTATAGTAGTTATATTCTTGTATATAGGAGCAGCATTATAGGAGTTATATTCTTGTATATAGTGGCAGTATTATAGTAGTTATATTCTTGTATATAGGGAGCAGTATTATAGCAGTTATATTCTTGTATATAGGGGCAGTATTATATTAGTTATATGCTTGTATATAGGGGCAGTATTATAGTAGTTATATTCTTGTATATAAGAGTAGTATTATAGTAGTTATATTCTTGTATATAGGAGCAGTATTATAGTAGTTATATTCTAGTATATAGGGGCAGTATTATAGTAGGTATATTCTTGTATATAGAGGCAGTATTATAGTAGTTATATTCTTGTATATAGGCGGCAGTATTATAGTAGTTATATTCTTGTATATGGGGGCAGTATTATAGTAGTTATATTCTTGTATATAGGAGCAGTATTATAGTAGTTATATTCTTGTATATAGGAGGCAGTATTATAGTAGTTATATTCTTGTATATAGGAGCAGTATTATAGTAGTTATATTCTTGTATATAGGAGCAGTATTATAGTAGTTATATTCTTGTATATAGAGGGCAGTATTATAGTAGTTATATTCTTGTATATAGGGGCAGTATTATAGTAGTTATATTCTTGTATATAGGAGCAGTATTATAGTAGTTATATTCTTGTATATAGGAGGCAGTATTATAGTAGTTATATTCTTGTATATAGGGGCAGTATTATAGTAGTTATATTCTTGTATATAGGGGCAGTATTATAGTAGTTATATTCTTGTATATAGGGGGCAGTATTATAGTAGTTAGGACGAGCGGATAAACCTTCTCACCAGTACATTGCCCTGTCAGTTTCGGGATGGTCTTGTACTCACCCGGCGGTGCCCCCTTTGCCGAAGATGGTGCATGAGAAACCAGAGCATGTGGTTATCAAACAAGTCGGCATGGTGTAGACTGTCATCATCCCTTTCCTGCTTATTCTTTTTAATGACCTGGACGACAGAGAGGAACAAGCAGATATATAGTGGGGTCTCAATGCTTAGCGTCTGATTACTGATTATGGGGGGGGACGACGACGTCCTACTAGCTCAGAATTCCCAGTGCTGGATTATCAGCTATTTGCTTGCGGACATCGTGATCCAAATGTCCCAGCAGATGCCGCCTTGTGGGCACGCGCAGGGAATGAAGCGGTTACATATATTCTTCTCTGTTTTGCATCTTGCGCAGCACGAGCTCCTTCTCCCGGGAGCGGTGACTACAGCGCCATATGGATTGGAGATGAGATCACTGCCGAGCTGACTAATTTGGGCCCACACATTCGGAGGATGCTTTTGTGGTTAACCCCTTAAGTACTGTGGTTTAGGAATGGGGTCTCTAGCTGAAGTGCGGAGGGCGGGGGAGGGGACTCACCTCTTTCAGTCCGTCTAGCTCGGTCGGCTCCTTGGACGTGGGCAGCCAAATTTTCACGTCATAGTCTAGGCCGCTGGTTGCCAGGACGGGCAGGTGGGGGTGGGGCTCCAAGCAGTTAACCTGTGAAGACATCCAGAATACTCAATCGTTCTGTCAATCTCAACCGCACTAGTTTCAAGATCTCTGCTAGTAGTCAGTGACTGGGAACTTTCATGGTTTCATCCAGAGGCTAAAAGTCAATCCTGGTCAGGTGATGAGGGACACAGGTGTTAACGAGATCCGTCAGTGGTGGTCACAAGATCAAGACTGACATCTGGATGTGAACAATGGCGGCTTCCATTCACTGACAGCAAAGAGTTCTTGGAAACAATGAGGATTTGATGCACAAATTAGATTTGAAAACAGCAGAACTTTTCATTCTACAAGGTTTAAGCGGTGTTTATATAGAACACTCCTTTAACAGGAATCTGTGAATGCAGCTCTGGATGTGACTGGAGTAGAAGACATGATATAGCTTTGCAAATACTGGTTATAAGATTACAGGCCGGAGCTCTGCATCTATAGAGAATATGCCGGATAAATTACTAGTTTGGAGGGGAAAAAAACACACACAAACTGGTAGATAATCCAGAGAAATGACCCCCGTACCGATCCTGAACCCCTGCGGAGCGGCCGCGTTCTTTATAGCAGTAGAATTACAACCGCGTGTGAAAGCACTGACCCCCCCCTGGAGGACGGAGGTGGAAACTGTTCAACTACACTATCCATGGCCAGTATCAGAGTTATGACGTATAGTAGCGCGGAACACCAGAGGCGGCGCCATCCTGCAGGACCTGGATAGAAGGACGACGGGGGAACGGCGCAGGTATGGTTTCTCAACAATTAAGCCTGTAACGTTCTTATCGCTACAAACAATCCCAATCCCGCCCTCGACAGCTGTAGATAAAGAATAATAGTCAAGTCTTTCCCAGAGTGGGCGGGGTCTTCCTTGTGTGATGTCAGAGCTGTGCTGTGTGCTTTGAGCCAATCAGGAATCTCCTCCTCCTCCACCTCTTCCTCCTCCCCTCTCACAGCATCCAGTCTCAGACACTGAGGGAGACCTCCTGCAGCTGCATCCCCCTCCTCCCAGTCACTAGTGCAAGTAGATCTGAATTTCCGGCACACAGATGCGCCAAATTTATTAAGAGGCGTGCGCTTTCTAGTCAACTGGTGACCAGTCCTGATAAATTCCCGGCGTTTTTGATATTTATCTTCTTACCACTCCACCCTTGTCGCCGTCCATGAACTGCACAATCTGACAGGAGGATTTCTCCCACAGGAAGATGTGACCGCAGTCGCTTCCGCTCACCACAAACTCGCTCTTCGGCCCGTAGAAGTTGACGCCTTTCACTGAAACGGCATAAGAAAAACACATTTTTTCGGAAGGTGCGAGCACCGGCCTACAACATTGTAGAAAACTGGACACTCGTCGCCAATCTTCGGCACCAGACACGGCCATGCTTTGCTGGTATAACTACAACCCCCAACATTCCCTACCCAGAACAATCCTAATAACTCCCATCGCAGTAAGGATTTCATATTAGCATATACAAACACAGAACCACTTAGCTGGAAATATTTAACGAGCTCTCAGACATTCACCAAGCGGTCGTAATGAGGACACCGACTGACGGAGGGGGAGGGGGATCTGTGAGGAGAAGTTGTCTGCAGAGCAAGTCTGTGAACTGTAAGGCAGTAGAAGGGTTAACGGGCAATTATAAAGTGACGTCTGCTGATTGTTAGAATCTGTATATTCTATTCTGGGCTACACTGCCCTCTGGTGGACTCATGTGTTATTACAGGCAAACTCAAGATAGGCGCAAATCAGTATAAAATACCGCCCAAAAAATACAATCCCGTCTCCAACCGGCAACATTAGTCATGGCGGCCATATTTGGGGGGGGGGGGGGGGGTCACAGAAGCAGATCACAATCTTCATTCCTTCGGAGGCGTCCTCACCTGTGGCGTTATTCCGGTGCCCCTTGTACCTCTTAATGTACTGCGCCCCGTCACTGTGAGAAGCGTTAAACAGATAGATGTCTTCATCGTTATAGCTGGCGAGGAGCTCTGGGTGCAGAAAGGAAAAAAAATAATATAGAATATAATATTATAGGATTGGCCCTTTCAGCTCGAGGGGTGAAATCGTACCCATGAAATACCCTCTAAATGGGCAAGAAACCCTCCGTGAACTGATAGATGTGGCGCGTTGTGCCTCGTGCAGGGCCTGAGGGGGCGGGGCATGACACGGGTTCAAAGAACGCCACAGAGAATCCTTGTGTCATGCTCCGCCCCTCCGTATCACTTTTGACCAATGTTCCTTTCACCCCTTCCCGACATTTGACGTACGGTTATGTCATAGCTGGGTAGGGGGGGGGGGGGTATGAGCGCGATCATACATTAGTAGTATAGTGTAAGCGATCCAACCCCCTAAATCATTGTGAAAATAAACATAATTGGTGTTGCTGCACTACAGTCCGCCTCCCTCCAGCCTGAAACGGCTGATAACAGGGAGCTATAGATTGCATTCAACAGCAACTTAGGGGTTAATGCGCACCAGCGCTCACATCTTGTGGCAGACGAGGAATACGGTTCGGCGCAGCAGAGATGGGGGGGGGGAGGATTCTTGTTATTGCGAGGTCTCTAGTCTTCCACAGATGGAGCAGACAGGAGCCAAACAGACGCGGCTGCTGCAACGGATCATCTGCGGGTTATTTACATGGCGCTGAACGCGTCGGTGACACAAGAGGCGGCTGCCGAGTATTCTGCACCGGGGTCAGGACAGGCAGCGACAATTAACCCCTTAAAGGGCACCTCCAACTTTACAATTTTATTTTACTATTGCTCCAATACATCTAAGAGAAATAAAGCGGCAGGGACCCCGCACCTTTAAAAAAACACCCCCCACCCCCCAATTCTCCATAGCCGCCTCTACGCAGGCAGGACGACGGGCACTCACCGGTCCCATCATGGCTGTACACCAGACAGGTGATGTTCGCTTTTGCTTCACTTGTTACCTACAACAGAAAGACCGATCATTAAGAGGTTCCCGACCCAACCCCTCCCCCGATCACTGTAAGGCCCCAGTCACATGACCGCAACGAGGTCGTATTTTAGCGGTGCCCCCTCTACTGGACTGGCATGTGACCGGGGGCATAATCTGTATTTGCCAAAGCGTTAGGGCTCCCACCAAGAGAAAAAACAAAAACACAACTTTGTTATCCCCCTCACAGGTCGGGGGGGGGGGGGGGGGCCGGGGGACACGGCTCTATAGTTCAGGTTCTCAACATGTGGTACGTATATCCCAGAGGGTACGAGCACTGCCCTCATGCTGTGATTTTAATAGGTGGAACTGGATGATCATGGCCCTGCGGGGCACGTGGATGCAGGGGGGGGGGGGGGCACGTGGATGCAAGGGGGGGTACGTTAGGACCTGTACGCTGCTCTGGGTTCCTTTTCAATAGATAAATCTGATTACTAGCGCAGGCTGAAATGCCAAAGTGCCTTGTGTGACCGCTGCGCCCACACAGTGCCCCGCCAGATTTAAAAGGGGTGTCCAATTTAGAAATCCCATTGTTATCCACCCTATTTGTGAATTCGGAGTTAATATGGGTGGGGGGGGGGGGGGTCGCCTGTTCAGGACCCTCATCTCTTGGGCAGAGTGTAGGCGGTTACATAGAGCGTCTCCCTCTCTGGAGGACCCGTCCTGTATTACACACAACACATTGATATGAATATACTGTAATACTTCATTTCTCCTGTGGTGGCGCTGCAGGGAAACTGAACACTTACTGCCAGGTTTCTCCACAGATCACAGCCGATCACTGGAGGAGACTTTGTGATCAGCTTATGGTTAAGGAACCTTCTAACAAGTAGGGATTGTCCATGTGGAGACCCCCTTTAAGCCAAGTCCTGCTTGCTAGGAATACTCTGCCGATATCCGTCAATTTTCTCCGAGCAGAATCATCACTGAACTGGGAGTAATGTCGCTTTTTTACGGCCAATGATCGGGCAAACCATTGTTGATATGAACGCCCGATCCCGATCATTGCAAACAGGGCAACGATCAGGAGACGCTCGTTTATCCGCTGATCGCATCGTTAATGCGGAATAAAATATTAAAAATCGCACGTGATGGAAACATATGGGGACGAGCGATCAGAGTAGCAATCGATCGACCCCATACATTACTGATCATTGATCCTTTGGAAAGGAGCAAACGATCGCCGATCAACGATTAAAGGATCGTTGATCGGCGCTCGTTTATAGGGCCCACATCGGTGCCTTGTAATAGGGCCCTAAAGAAGGAGATTAGGCAGGACTGGAGTTCTGCTTTCTCAGAGAATAAATGAGGCGATGTCCCTTTAAGTGCAATCACGTTGGATCTAACAAAGCTTCCACGTAGCACCCACCAGGTGATGAGGACAGAACTTCTTCAGAACTCCATTATTTTCATTCTCGTTAATTTTCCGCTGGTCGTAGATCCTAGAAAGACGGAGAAAAAAAACGGAATGAGCCGACACGCGCACAACTCTGCTGATCCTGCCAGTCCTGCACCTGCCTCACCCGCAAGGCCGAATTGGCGCTGCTGCATTTCCACGCAGGGATGGTATGTATGGGAAAGCTGGGTGACTACCAACATATATAAAATATCACTCACCGGACAAACTGGTCTCGTCCGCCCACAGCAAACTGGTAAGTGTTGGCGGGGTTAACGTAGATGGTGTACAGGCCGATCTTCTTTTCTTTCTCCTTGGTGACCACGAGCCGCCTTGAGGGGAAACGGCAAGTGAGGAAAAAATAAACCACAAGCGGCGGCGGCGACGTATAGACAGGTCTGTACTCACGAGGCCGGCCGATCCTGCCGCAGGTCAATGGTGAAGACCACGGCGTCCTCGCCGGCCGACAGGAAGGTGCACGGAGAGTCTGGCTCCAGGGCGAGCTGGGGGAACAAAACAAACTCGTAACCAGGGGTCGGATCCTATATACCAGTACCCGATGTCTGCCATAGATATTAAAAAAAAAAAAAATAGAACAGCGCCATGAGCTCTGTATAGGCTGCCAGTAGTAGTTGTCATAGGCCTCGGATATTTGTATACGCGAGTTACGTGTAGAACGCTAAAAAGGGCCGACATTTCCAAGTCTGGAGTTTATTTTCTGCTTGAATAGAAATGCGCTCTCCACGCACGGACATCCCGGTGAGCTTGTGTTTATACACAGAAGCGAATCGGAACAAAAAGCTGCAGTGTAAAGCAAGGGGGAGGGACAGAGCGTCAGCCAGTGTCAACGAGACAGGACGTGGATATCAGACTACCACAGAAGCAAAAGGAAATGCTGCCAGGCTGTTATATATGATCAGAGTGGAGTGCTAATGGAGAAGAGATGCAGTGTAAAGCATGGCGAAGAAAAAAATACATAGCATCTCCCAGAAATAGATTTGAATAGGATCTCGGCTGGGCATCCGCTTTAATATCCACTAGATAAGATAGGGCATCGTTTACCCACCTTGTGTGATGCCCCCTTGTGCTGTGCCACCCGCTTTGTGTTTTTGCAGCACTGAGTGGCTGAGAGTTCTGCCACGCGAACCTGCCCATCCCGGGCACACATGGCCAGCGTGGAGTCGCCGCTGTTGGGGAGGAATTTTGCCTAAAAATAACGGAGTCGGGGGAAAATCATTATATGAGAAAATAGTCGACCACAAAAAGTTTACTCCTAAAAATACTCTGTACTGCTGTGAGCTGCTACGTCTAAAAAAAGGACTCTTAGGCCCAATTCACACAGTTCTTTTTACGCTGATTTTGGACAATTAATCGGTTCCAAAATAAAAACTTCAGAAACAGCCTCTCATATATTTCAATGGGAGAAGTTTTTTTCCGTAGCGGCTTTTAGCCGCTCGCAGCAAAATAAAGCAGAATGCTCTTTCTTGCCGTGGTTCCACCTCTGACCTCCCATAAAAATCAACGGGAGGCAGAGACAGCGTTATCCGCAGCGTTTCATACCCACAGCACAGCAGTAAGTGCACGTGAGTGTAGTCCAACCCTCACCAAGATCGCACTCCTCTACTGAAAAACTCTGTGCTGCTGGGAAATACTTATTTTACTTCAAAAGAGCGTTTTCACAGTTTTATTTCCAACTACAATACTGCCCCCTATATACAAGAATATAACTACTATAATACTGCCCCCTATATACAAGACTATAACTACTATAATACTGCCCCCTATATACAAGAATATAACTACTATAATACTGCCCCCTATATACAAGACTATAACTACTATAATACTGCCCCCTATATACAAGAATATAACTACTATAACACTGCCCCTATATACAAGAATATAACTACTATAATACTGCTCCCTATATACAAGAATATAACTACTATAATACTGCCCCCTATATACAAGAATATAACTACTATAATACTGCCCCTATATACAAGAATATAGCTACTATAATACTGCTCCTATATACAAGAATATAACTACTATAATACTGCTCCCTACATACAAGAATATAACTACTATAATACTGCCCCCTACATACAAGAATATAATTACTATAATACTGCCCCCTATATACAAGAATATAACTACTATAATACTGCCTCCTATATACAAGAATATAACTACTATAATACTGCCCCTATATACAAGAATATAACTACTATAATACTGCCTCTATATACAAGAATATAACTACTATAATACTGCTCCTATATACAAGAATATAACGTCTATAATACTGCCTCTATATAGAAGAATATAACTACTATAATACTGCCTCCTATATACAAGAATATAACTACTATAATACTGCTCCTATATACAAGAATATAACTACTATAATACTGCCTCTATATACAAGAATATAACTACTATAATACTGCCTCCTATATACAAGAATATAACTACTATAATACTGCCTCCTATATACAAGAATATAACTACTATAACACTGCTCCTATATACAAGAATATAACTACTATAATACTGCCCCCTATATACAAGAATATAACTACTATAATACTGCCTCCTATATACAAGAATATAACTACTATAACACTGCTCCTATATACAAGAATATAACTACTATAATACTGCCTCCTATATACAAGAATATAACGTCTATAATACTGCCTCTATATAGAAGAATATAACTACTATAATACTGCTCCTATATACAAGAATATAACTACTATAATACTGCCCCCTATATACAAGAATATAACTACTATAATACTGCTCCTATATACAAGAATATAACTACTATAATACTGCTCCCTATATACAAGAATATAACTACTATAACACTGCCCCTATATACAAGAATATAACTACTATACTACTGATCCCTATATAGAAGAATATAACTACTATAATACTGCTCCTATATACAAGAATATAACTACTATAATACTGCCCCTATATACCTACTATAATACTGCCCTCTATATACAGGAATATAACTACTATAATACTGCCCCTATATACAAGACTATAACTACTATAATACTGCCCCTATATACAAGACTATAACTACTATAATACTGCCCCCTATATACAAGAATATACCTACTATAATACTGCCCCCTATATACAAGAATATAACTACTATAATACTGCTCCTATATACAAGAATATAACCACTATAATACTGCTCCCTATATACAAGAATATAACCTCTATAATACTGCTCCTATATACAAGAATATAACTACTATAATACTGCCTCTATGTACAAGAATATAACTACTATAATACTGCCTCCTATATACAAGAATATAACTACTATAATACTGCCTCCTATATACAAGAATATAACTACTATAATACTGCCCCCTGTATACAAGAATATAACTACTATAATACTGCCTCCTATATACAAGAATATAACTACTATAATACTGCTCATATATACAAGAATATAACTACTATAATACTGCCCCCCTATATACAAGAATATAACTACTATAATACTGCTCCTATATACAAGAATATAACTACTATAATACTGCTCCTATATACAAGAATATTACTACTATAATACTGCCCCTATATACAAGAATATAACTACTATAATACTGCCCCTATTTACAAGAATATAACTACTATAATACTGCCCCTATATACAAGAATATAACTACTATAATACTGCCCCCTATATACAAGAATATAACTACTATAATACTGCCCCCTATATACAAGAATATAACTACTATAATACTGCCTCCTATATACAAGAATATAACTACTATAATACTGCCCCTATATACAAGAATATAACTACTATAATACTGCCCCCTATATACAAGAATATAACTACTATAATACTGCCCCTATATACAAGAATATAACTGCTATAATACTGCCCCTATATACAAGAATATAACTACTATAATACTGCCCCCTATATACAAGAATATAACTACTATAATACTGCCCCTATATACAAGAATATAACTGCTATAATACTGCCCACTATATACAAGAATATAACTACTATATTACTGCCCCCTATATACAAGAATATAACTACTATACTACTACTCCTATATACAAGAATATAACTACTATAATACTGCTCCTATATACAAGAATATAACTACTATAATACTGCTCCCTATATACAAGAATATAACTACTATAATACTGCCTCCCATATACAAGAATATTACTACTATAATACTGCCCCCTATATACAAGAATATCACTACTATAATACTGCCCCCTATATACAAGAATATAACTACTATAATACTGCCCCTATATACAAGAATATAACTGCTATAATACTGCCCACTATATACAAGAATATAACTACTATATTACTGCCCCCTATATACAAGAATATAACTACTATACTACTACTCCTATATACAAGAATATAACTACTATAATACTGCTCCTATATACAAGAATATAACTACTATAATACTGCCCCCTATATACAAGAATATAACTACTATAATACTGCCCCTATATACAAGAATATAACTACTATAATACTGCCCCTATATACAAGAATATAACTACTATAATACTACCCCTATATACAGGAATATAACTACTATAATACTACCCCTATATACAGGAATATAACTACTATATTACTGCCCCCTATATACAAGAATATAACTACTATAATACTGCTCCTATATACAAGAATATAACTACTATAATACTGCTCCTATATACAAGAATATAACTACTATAATACTGCCCCCTATATACAAGAATATAACTACTATAAAACTGCTCCTATATACAAGAATATAACTACTATAATACTGCCCCTATATACAAGAATAGAACTACTATAATACTGCCCCTATATACAAGTCTATAACTACTATAATACTGGCCCCTATATACAAGAATATAACTACTATAATACTGCCCCCTATATACAAGAATATTACTATAATACTGCCCCCTATATACAAGAATATAACTACTATAATACTGCCCCCTATATACAAGAATATAACTACTATAATACTGCTCCTATATACAAGAATATAACTACTATAATACTGCCTCCTATATACAAGAATATAACTACTATAATACTGCTCCTATATACAAGAATATAACTACTATAATACTGCTCCTATATACAAGAATATAACTACTATAATACTGCTCCTATATACAAGAATATAACTACTATAATACTGCCCACTATATACAAGAATATAACTACTATAATACTGCACCTATATACAAGAATATAACTACTATAATACTGCCCCTATATACAAGAATATAACTACTGTAATACTGCCCCCTATATACAAGAATATAACTACTATAATACTGCCCCCTATATACAAGAATATAACTACTATAATACTGCCCCTATATACAAGAATATAACTACTACAATACTGCCCCTATATACAAGAATATAACTACTATAATACTGCTCCTATATACAAGAATATAACTACTATAATACTGCCACCTATATACAAGAATATAACTACTATAATACTGCTCCTATATACAAGAATATATCTACTATAATACTGCCACCTATATACAAGAATATAACTACTATAATACTGCCCCCTATATAATACTGCCTCTATATACAAGAATATAACTACTATAACACTGCGCCCTATATACAAGAATATAACTACTATAATACTGCTCCTATATACAAGAATATAACTACTATAACACTGCGCCCTATATACAAGAATATAACTACTATAATACTGCCCTTATATACAAGAATATAACTACTGTAATACTGCCCACTATATACAAGACTATAACTACTATAATACTGCTCCTATATACAAGAATATAACTACTATAATACTGCCTCTATATACAAGAATATAACTACTATAATACTGCCCCCTATATACAAGAACTACTATAATACTGCCCCCTATATACAAGAATATAACTACTATAATACTGCCCCCTATATACAAGAACTACTATAAGACTGCTCCTATATACAAGAATATAACTACTATAATACTGCCCCCTATATACAAGAATATAACTACTATAAAACTGCTCCTATATACAAGAATATAACTACTATAATACTGCCCCTATATACAAGAATAGAACTACTATAATACTGCCCCTATATACAAGTCTATAACTACTATAATACTGTGCCTATATACAAGAATATAATTACTATAATACTGCCTCCTATGTACAAGAATATAACTACTATATTACTGCTCCCTATATACAAGAATATAACTATAATACTGCCCATATATACAAGAATATAACTACTATAATACTGCCCCTATATACAAGAATATAACTACTATAATACTGCTCCTATATACAAGAAAATAACTACTATAATACTGCTCCTATATACAAGAATATAACTACTATAATACTGCCTCCTATGTACAAGAATATAACTACTATAATACTGCTCCCTATATACAAGAATAGAACTACTATAATACTGCTCCTATATACAAGAATATAACTACTATAATACTGCCCCTATATACAAGAATATAACTATTATAATACTGCTCCTATATACAAGATATAACTACTATAATACTGCCCCCTAAATACAAGAATATAACTACTATAATACTGCCCCCTATATACAAGAATATAACTACTATAATAGTGCCCCCTATATACAAGAATATAACTACTATAATAGTGCCCCCTATATACAAGAATATAACTACTATAATAGTGCCCCCTATATACAAGAATATAACTACTATAATACTGCTCCTATATACAAGAATATAACTACTATAATACTGCTCCTATATACAAGAATATAACTACTATAATACTGCCCCCTATATACAAGAATATAACTACTATAATACTGCTCCTATATACAAGAATATAACTACTATAATACTGCCGCTATATACAAGAATATAACTACTATAATACTGCCTCTATATACAAGAATATAACTACTATAACACTGCGCCCTATATACAAGAATATAACTACTATAATACTGCTCCTATATACAAGAATATAACTACTATAACACTGCGCCCTATATACAAGAATATAACTACTATAATACTGCCCCCTATATACAAGAATATAACTGCTATAACACTGCGCCCTATATACAAGAATATTACTACTATAATACTGCTCCTATATACAAGAATATAACTACTATAATACTGCTCCTATATACAAGAAAATAACTACTATAACACTGCGCCCTATATACAAGAATATAACTACTATAATACTGCCCCTATATACAAGAATATAACTGCTATAATACTGCCCACTATATACAAGAATATAACTACTATATTACTGCCCCCTATATACAAGAATATAACTACTATACTACTACTCCTATATACAAGAATATAACTACTATAATACTGCTCCTATATACAAGAATATAACTACTATAATACTGCCCCCTATATACAAGAATATAACTACTATAATACTGCCCCTATATACAAGAATATAACTACTATAATACTGCCCCTATATACAAGAATATAACTACTATAATACTACCCCTATATACAGGAATATAACTACTATAATACTACCCCTATATACAGGAATATAACTACTATATTACTGCCCCCTATATACAAGAATATAACTACTATAATACTGCTCCTATATACAAGAATATAACTACTATAATACTGCTCCTATATACAAGAATATAACTACTATAATACTGCCCCCTATATACAAGAATATAACTACTATAAAACTGCTCCTATATACAAGAATATAACTACTATAATACTGCCCCTATATACAAGAATAGAACTACTATAATACTGCCCCTATATACAAGTCTATAACTACTATAATACTGGCCCCTATATACAAGAATATAACTACTATAATACTGCCCCCTATATACAAGAATCTAACTACTATAATAATGCTCCTGTATACAAGAATATAACTACTATAATACTGCCCCCTATATACAAGAATCTAACTACTATAATACTGCCCCCTATATACAAGAATCTAACTACTATAATACTGCCTCCTATATACAAGAATATAACTACTATAATACTGCCCCCTATATACAAGAATATAACTACTATAATACTGCTCCTATATACAAGAATATAACTACTATAATACTGCCTCCTATATACAAGAATATAACTACTATAATACTGCTCCTATATACAAGAATATAACTACTATAATACTGCTCCTATATACAAGAATATAACTACTATAATACTGCTCCTATATACAAGAATATAACTACTATAATACTGCCCACTATATACAAGAATATAACTACTATAATACTGCACCTATATACAGGAATATAACTACTATATTACTGCCCCCTATATACAAGAATATAACTACTATAATACTGCTCCTATATACAAGAATATAACTACTATAATACTGCTCCTATATACAAGAATATAACTACTATAATACTGCCCCCTATATACAAGAATATAACTACTATAAAACTGCTCCTATATACAAGAATATAACTACTATAATACTGCCCCTATATACAAGAATAGAACTACTATAATACTGCCCCTATATACAAGTCTATAACTACTATAATACTGGCCCCTATATACAAGAATATAACTACTATAATACTGCCCCCTATATACAAGAATCTAACTACTATAATAATGCTCCTGTATACAAGAATATAACTACTATAATACTGCCCCCTATATACAAGAATCTAACTACTATAATACTGCCCCCTATATACAAGAATCTAACTACTATAATACTGCCTCCTATATACAAGAATATAACTACTATAATACTGCCCCCTATATACAAGAATATAACTACTATAATACTGCTCCTATATACAAGAATATAACTACTATAATACTGCTCCTATATACAAGAATATAACTACTATAATACTGCCTCCTATATACAAGAATATAACTACTATAATACTGCTCCTATATACAAGAATATAACTACTATAATACTGCTCCTATATACAAGAATATAACTACTATAATACTGCTCCTATATACAAGAATATAACTACTATAATACTGCCCACTATATACAAGAATATAACTACTATAATACTGCACCTATATACAAGAATATAACTACTATAATACTGCCCCTATATACAAGAATATAACTACTGTAATACTGCCCCCTATATACAAGAATATAACTACTATAATACTGCCCCCTATATACAAGAATATAACTACTATAATACTGCCCCTATATGCAAGAATATAACGACTATAATACTGCCTCCTATATACAAGAATATAACTACTATAATACTGCTCCTATATACAAGAATATAACTACTATAATACTGCCCCTATATACAAGAATATAACTACTACAATACTGCCCCTATATACAAGAATATAACTACTATAATACTGCTCCTATATACAAGAATATAACTACTATAATACTGCCACCTATATACAAGAATATAACTACTATAATACTGCTCCTATATACAAGAATATATCTACTATAATACTGCCACCTATATACAAGAATATAACTACTATAATACTGCCCCCTATATAATACTGCCTCTATATACAAGAATATAACTACTATAACACTGCGCCCTATATACAAGAATATAACTACTATAATACTGCTCCTATATACAAGAATATAACTACTATAACACTGCGCCCTATATACAAGAATATAACTACTATAATACTGCCCTTATATACAAGAATATAACTACTGTAATACTGCCCACTATATACAAGACTATAACTACTATAATACTGCTCCTATATACAAGAATATAACTACTATAATACTGCCTCTATATACAAGAATATAACTACTATAATACTGCCCCCTATATACAAGAACTACTATAATACTGCCCCCTATATACAAGAATATAACTACTATAATACTGCCCCCTATATACAAGAACTACTATAAGACTGCTCCTATATACAAGAATATAACTACTATAATACTGCCCCCTATATACAAGAATATAACTACTATAAAACTGCTCCTATATACAAGAATATAACTACTATAATACTGCCCCTATATACAAGAATAGAACTACTATAATACTGCCCCTATATACAAGTCTATAACTACTATAATACTGTGCCTATATACAAGAATATAATTACTATAATACTGCCTCCTATGTACAAGAATATAACTACTATATTACTGCTCCCTATATACAAGAATATAACTATAATACTGCCCATATATACAAGAATATAACTACTATAATACTGCCCCTATATACAAGAATATAACTACTATAATACTGCCCCTATATACAAGAATATAACTACTATAATACTGCTCCTATATACAAGAATATAACTACTATAATACTGCTCCTATATACAAGAATATAACTACTATAATACTGCCTCCTATGTACAAGAATATAACTACTATAATACTGCTCCCTATATACAAGAATAGAACTACTATAATACTGCTCCTATATACAAGAATATAACTACTATAATACTGCCCCTATATACAAGAATATAACTATTATAATACTGCTCCTATATACAAGATATAACTACTATAATACTGCCCCCTATATACAAGAATATAACTACTATAATACTGCCCCTATATACAAGAATATAACTACTATAATAGTGCCCCCTATATACAAGAATATAACTACTATAATAGTGCCCCCTATATACAAGAATATAACTACTATAATAGTGCCCCCTATATACAAGAATATAACTACTATAATACTGCTCCTATATACAAGAATATAACTACTATAATACTGCTCCTATATACAAGAATATAACTACTATAATACTGCCGCTATATACAAGAATATAACTACTATAATACTGCCTCTATATACAAGAATATAACTACTATAACACTGCGCCCTATATACAAGAATATAACTACTATAATACTGCTCCTATATACAAGAATATAACTACTATAACGCTGCGCCCTATATACAAGAATATAACTACTATAATACTGCCCTTATATACAAGAATATAACTACTGTAATACTGCCCACTATATACAAGACTATAACTACTATAATACTGCTCCTATATACAAGAATATAACTACTATAATACTGCCTCTATATACAAGAATATAACTACTATAATACTGCCCCCTATATACAAGAACTACTATAATACTGCCCCCTATATACAAGAATATAACTACTATAATACTGCCCCCTATATACAAGAACTACTATAATACTGCTCCTATATACAAGAATATAACTACTATAAAACTGCTCCTATATACAAGAATATAACTACTATAATACTGCCCCTATATACAAGAATAGAACTACTATAATACTGCCCCTATATACAAGTCTATAACTACTATAATACTGTGCCTATATACAAGAATATAATTACTATAATACTGCCTCCTATGTACAAGAATATAACTACTATATTACTGCTCCCTATATACAAGAATATAACTACTATAATACTGCCCATATATACAAGAATATAACTACTATAATACTGCCCCTATATACAAGAATATAACTACTATAATACTGCTCCTATGTACAAGAATATAACTACTATAATACTGCTCCCTATATACAAGAATATAACTACTATAATACTGCTCCTATATACAAGAATATAACTACTATAATACTGCCCCTATATACAAGAATATAACTATTATAATACTGCTCCTATATACAAGATATAACTACTATAATACTGCCCCTATATACAAGTCTATAACTACTATAATACTGTGCCTATATACAAGAATATAATTACTATAATACTGCCTCCTATGTACAAGAATATAACTACTATATTACTGCTCCCTATATACAAGAATATAACTATAATACTGCCCATATATACAAGAATATAACTACTATAATACTGCCCCTATATATAAGAATATAACTACTATAATACTGCTCCTATATACAAGAATATAACTACTATAATACTGCTCCTATATACAAGAATATAACTACTATAATACTGCCTCCTATGTACAAGAATATAACTACTATAATACTGCTCCCTATATACAAGAATAGAACTACTATAATACTGCTCCTATATACAAGAATATAACTACTATAATACTGCCCCTATATACAAGAATATAACTATTATAATACTGCTCCTATATACAAGATATAACTACTATAATACTGCCCCCTATATACAAGAATATAACTACTATAATACTGCCCCTATATACAAGAATATAACTACTATAATACTGCCCCTATATACAAGAATATAACTACTATAATAGTGCCCCCTATATACAAGAATATAACTACTATAATAGTGCCCCCTATATACAAGAATATAACTACTATAATACTGCTCCTATATACAAGAATATAACTACTATAATACTGCTCCTATATACAAGAATATAACTACTATAATACTGCCGCTATATACAAGAATATAACTACTATAATACTGCCTCTATATACAAGAATATAACTACTATAACACTGCGCCCTATATACAAGAATATAACTACTATAATACTGCCCTTATATACAAGAATATAACTACTGTAATACTGCCCACTATATACAAGACTATAACTACTATAATACTGCTCCTATATACAAGAATATAACTACTATAATACTGCCTCTATATACAAGAATATAACTACTATAATACTGCCCCCTATATACAAGAACTACTATAATACTGCTCCTATATACAAGAATATAACTACTATAAAACTGCTCCTATATACAAGAATATAACTACTATAAGGGTATGTGCACACACACTAATTACGTCCGTAATTGACGGACGTATTTCAGCCGCAAGTCCCGGACCGAACACCGTGCAGGGAGCCGGGCTCCTAGCATCATACTTATGTACGATGCTAGGAGTCCCTGCCTCGCTGCAGGACAACTGTCCCGTACTGTAATCATGTTTTCAGTACGGGACAGTAG